>NC_083769.1:44262936-44267936 GCF_963514075.1 Conger conger
CACACCCACACACACACACACATACATACACACCCACACACACATACACACACCTCACACACTCACACACACACCGCTCGCTCGCTCTGCACTTTCACACCTACACAGACAGAGCGTTTGTTGTGGCTTTACCGTACTTTGAGGATTTTATGACTTACTGTAAGACCCTGCTGGCATGAAAGAAGCAGCGTGCGAGAATATGATGCTATCCTCCACTTGGAGTCGGCCCATGAAAGGCTCTCAGAAACCGGCAGAATAAAGGAGGCAAAAAGGTTATTTTAGTCATTTGGATTCTATTTGCTTTGCACTACAGACAGCCTATTAAAAAAAAAAAACAGAATCAATAAATCTTGCAGCAGTCTGCCAATTCATAGCTCCATTGTGCTGGTGGAGAATGAAATGGAGAGGTTTTCTGTGGAAAACAAATTGCCCTATTATACCAGCTTCTCTCTATGACATTATCAGCTAAGATTCCCAGAGGCAAACAAGCCAGATTTGCATCTTCCACAGAGGGGAAAAGTCACTCAGCACGCTGCACTGGTGGCATCGAATGACGTCCCCAGCCCCGACGGTAATCATTAACCCCCCACACGTACAGACAGCTGTCTTGTCATAATACACCATTTGTCTCATTCTGTTAGGAACAACCAGCAGACCTGCGTCTGCGGGTCCCCGTGGGGAAACGGCTCTGAACTGGGAGGAACAGATCCGTTCAGGTGATACTCTGTCTGAGTCTGCGTCCAGTCAAATTTGATATTAAACATAATCCCCCCCCCCCCCCCCCGGAGGACCGCCTTGTTCGTGAGAGATTATGGGGCGAGCACTGCAGATCGGTCGCTCGTGTTTTACATCACGCTCGCTGGGTTAATGTTTAACTGGAACTATGCGCCTCCTGATCAATAAAAGAACAGCCTCCGCGCCGGGCACAAGGCGTGTTATCCGCGTTAGCGGCATTAATGGAAACAGTGACTGGCCGACACCATACGCCCGGCCTGATTCACACCATCGCTCTCCCCCCCTCTGTACGTCCGGCTGCAGCGCTGTGACGTTATCAGATTGACGGCTCATACCGTCTGATGCCGGAGTCATAGAAATTCCGCATAACAGAATCATCGCCGCGTAGTCGAAATCGCAGCGAAAGGCAGCGAAACGCATGGCTTTAGATGTTTTTTTCTTTTGGTTGCGGCGGGCCTGTTTTTGACCTGCCGTTTGTGGCTTCGTCTCGAGTTGTGAGTTACCGCGGTTCTCTCGACTTCGAGTCAGGGGTTAACAACTGGGATCCTCTAGACACATTTCTGTTGTAGCGCGTGTGGTGTAGTATGTTAGAAATTGTGTGTGTGTGGGTGTATGTGTGTGTGTGTGTGTGTGTGTGGCCATTGCACAAACCCACATCCTTGAGTAAAGATGGAGATCCGGTGACAGAATTTTGTTTTTTATGTGCGGTTAAAATGGCGACTTCTGCGGTTTCTCAATTCTTCACTGTGTTGACCATTCTCAAAAGTTTCTGAGGTTTTCAAAAAATGGCAATTAAACTTTTGAACGCGTTATTTGAAACAAATGTCTTTGCTGGAGATCTGTTGCTCAGATTTTAGCCCAGGAAACTGCATTTTTGTAGGATTTTTATACATTATTTGGTTCTGTGTTCTGTGCTCATTCACTTGACCTATTAACATAACCATCAGCTGCTTCTATAAGCAAAGGTGGCAGCATTTTCTTTTCATTTTAAAAAGGAATCTGTGATATTCACAACATCTTCAGTTCTGTAATGTTAACCCAGTTTGGTGTCATGTGAGTGAGTGTTGAATGTTCAGTGTTACATGAACATGGTAAACTAGCGAGGAGAGTTGTTGTAAGCAGGAAAGGTGTCTTACGACCTTATATAATTAAATTCGTTTTTGAGAAACAGGCTCCACAGAACTCCATGATGCCATGAGTCAGTGGAAATATCTCTGTCCAAAAAAGAAGAAACAAGAAAATAAAACTTCTGACATTTCTAAAACCTGGCTGCACATTCGTTTCTCGCTATAACAAATGAGACAGTATTCCTTCAATAACGCCTCACATATAAATTTAGCGCAAATACATATTAAAACAGACAAATTGGCTTTGATTGTATCTTTGCAAGAATCGAACTAAAATGAATATGCTGTTGCTATTATTTGCGATGGATGCCCCTTTGCTCTAAATTAAATTATTTGTATGTGTGCGTGAGTTACATTTTTAATTTAACTGCTTCTGGAGAAGTCGCAAACGCACACACAGATACAGGAATCAATTATTCCCAGCGTGTGCACTATTTTGGGAGGACTTTATGGGTTTGCCTAATTGACGGACTGCTCTTCCAGTGCCTTCCCTGTGGTACTAATGTGGTTATTAATTACTGTCATATTACACTCAGCTGCTGTTGAACTTGAGATAATTTGCACACACAGATCCACTCACTGTGTGTGTGGGCAGTTGTGGTGTCTCAGGGTTCCCCTGAAGCCAGAAATATTTTGCGGGTGTAAGACTTTGCAGCAAAAGCATCGCTGTAAACTGCTGATGAACAATATCATTGGCCAGCCTGTCACAGCTCTGAGGGCAAGAGGGGCATTGTGGGATTGATTCCTCTCCTGAGCCTGCTCTGGAATCACACGCAGTAAAATGTCCGCTGTTAATATAACAGTGTACACAGGAGTCCAGTGAAGACCGCATGTGGGCTTACTCTGTATACTCTGTGAGAGCTGTATTAACACTGAACATTTTACTGTGTACAGTACTGACCCATGCATCCTGTTGGTCGATTGTTTTTTTTTTCTCTCTCTTAAAATGGAAGCTTGGATATCCAAGTCCTGCCCTAATGACATCCATCCAGAGATCTTTTCCTTTACTCTGGCCTGATATATAGCACATACATCAGGGTCTGATATTTGGTACAGTATAATAATGCATATACAGTATGAGATAATTTGCGTGATAGATTTGTGTTGTATTGTACGGAGTAAGGAGTATGTGCAAGCAGACCCAGGTGCGGTAGGGTTTCAGCAGCGTGTCAGAAAGGGCGGTTAGCTTCAGCGGCTAAAAGATGGCCGCCGGGAGGCGGGCGGCAGGCCTTGTCGTCTCCGCTCCAGGATGAGCCGAGCTTCTCCGAGGTGTTTCCCGGATTAGCCTCCTCCTGTCAGCATTCCGGATCCTATAAATCCTTTCAGCGGGGCCTGAAAGGCGATATTCCGACCTGCCCCTCGCGCTATAAAACGACCGTGGAAGTCCTCCCTCGCCCTGCGTTTTTTAATTAAAACTAGGTGTGTGACTGCGGCTCTTTCTCCTGACACCTCGCTGTTTATCTACCGGACACAGTTCAGGGCGAGACCCGCAGAAGGGAAGATTTTTGTTTTAAAAGAGACTTTTCTTTGATGCCAAGATCCTCTGTAAAAAGGCCTCCACATCTGAGTCCAGTTTACTGAAATAACAGCAAATGTTTGTCTTGTATTGTATGGCATGCCTCTTGAGGAGTAATAAACCCCTTCTTCCAGAGCCCAAAGCACCTCTTAATAAAATAGTAAAGAATAACTTCTTCTCCTTAATCTCCCCGATAGATTACATTGCTAAGGGCAGAAAATTAGCGCCAGCCCCTCAGCCCTCTGCCAGCCTGCGACTCTGGTAAATAAACTTTACGTGGCTACTCCGCAGCTGCGGGGGGAATGTCCCTTTATTGAGAAGATATTTGAGTAACATGTGGCTATTGTGATAAAATTCTTCACGGTCTGGTCTGGATCAGAAGGCTGCAGCAGAAACACGCAGGGTGACAATTAGGGTTATGTGTACGAGGCGGCCCTGGTGTCAGCCAGGCAGCCAGACAGACTACGCTACGCTACGCTACGCACGCAGCTCCTGGGATGGTAGTGCTGAGGCCAGGCCAGAGATGCTTTGTTTGTGGCGTGTAACCAAATTACCTTGTTCCTCTCAACATAATGCCGTGATAATGTGTCGAGGGGCAAGTCTGATAATGCAGCCATTGTTGTAAGAGAAGTGATTTCCTGCTGAAGTGTTTCCTGTTGACCTTGGGACCAGAAGGTATGGATAAAACTTCCTCGCTTGAAACGGAAAATCGTGGAAAATCTTGCCCTCTACTTGTCCCTCAAGCAGAATTTAAAACTGAATTGCAGAAAGAATTTATATTGCATCTTGTAACTCGTATTCACATCAACTTACATAAGCGCATTCATACAGGTATGCACAATGCACAGTGCTGTTGCCAAATCATCAGGGATAAGAGCAGGAAAAATCTAGCAACATATCTTTGGATGCCATTACATATTAGCATCATCAAGCCATTTTTTCAGTTCCACAATAAGTGTTGGATGCACCCACTCTCGTTAAAATGTTTCATGGTTGGCCGGAATAATCCTGCTCTGTTGCAGGGTTTTAAAGACCCAGCTCCTGAGCTCCAGCTTAACCTCAGACCACACAACGCTTGCCAATACAGCGCCCCCTATCTGTGGAGGATCAAAGTGGCTGACATTTCACTCTGAGCCCTGTCCCAGTTAGCAGAAAAGCGTGGATTTACTGGAGTTACCGGATGGTGTTGCACCACTGTGCACCACTGTGAAGCTTGCATTAGAGAATAGAGAGAGGCTCATTCATAGCCTGTAGGTACCACAGTGAAGTCTACAGAGGACAGAAGCCAGGCTCAGAACGTAAAATTCCTCCCTAGTACTTTGTTCCAGTCTTCCAGATTTACTACCCTGGTGTAAAATACAGCTATGACCAGCTTGAAATGACCAGCTACCAGCTATTTCAAAGCTCAACTTGAGCTGGTCAAAGCATGTTGAGTATGGAGCTGGTCTGAACTGGTCAACCAGCTACCAGCTGTTTCAAAACCTAGTTTTTTTCCAGCAGGGTAATTAGCAATTCTTCAGGCAGAAGGAACTCGTAGAACTAATTAGTGAAATTAGCTGACTGAGTTCAGGGGTGGAAGAAACACATAGCAGGACCTTTACGTTCTGACCCGTGGACTTCCC
>NC_083769.1:44270436-44302936 GCF_963514075.1 Conger conger
CTGGTGACAGTGCCCCGCTCCTGAGTCACACAGGTAGGGAGGAAGACCTCAGAGGAGGGAGGAGGGAGACAGCCAGACTGCCTCTTGAGTTACTCACTCAAGGTGTCCTCGCTTTCTCGTCCTGCATTATTGATGAAGTGAATTCAGACTGTGGACAAACTCATTAGCAGCAGACATGGTGAACGGGAGGAGGCGGGGGTGGAGGTGGTGTCGCTCCTCACCGCAATATGGTCCCGGTGAAAAATACAGAAAAGATTAATCAATGATGGATGTGGAATAAAGTAATAAAAAATTACACTTTAGACTAACTCTTTCTCCTTGCAATGTTATTTATCAAATTTTTATTGGATATATGCGAAAACTTACTCGTGGACCACCACACATTTTTTCCAGAACTTGCCATTGATGGAAACAGTGGAAAGTGTGCAGAACTTTAATTTATATTTGTGTAAAAGTTCATTTTTATTTTATTCTTGATTGCCAAAATATAGAAACATATGAAGTAAGCCCCTCCGTTTTCCTAAGTAAGAAAATAAAAAGTTGAACAGTTTCACGCACTGGGTGTTTATTCCTTCCCTGTCTGGGCTCTGTCTGACGCTCCACGCGTGGCTTCTGTGCTGAAACGTACGTACTTTCCGCGGGTTCCTCCAAGGTGCGGTCTAATGAGGAGCTACGCGGATGGGCCCACAGTCGGGCTAGAGGTTAGCGCTGCTGAATGTAATCTGTCACAGGGATAATTCCACCATTAGTGCCGCGCTTCCTCTGCGCTCCGTGGAAACGGGCCCTCTCCGTGGAAACGGGCCCTCTCCGTGGAAACGGGCCCTCTCCGCGTCCGGCCTGCGTTGGCTTCAGCCATGCTCTCATGCGGCGTGCCGCATTACCGACCGGCTAAACGACGTCAACATGTAAGATAGCTATTAATTAAATGACCCCGATGCTGTTTGTTCAAGTATCAATAATGAGATTATTCCAGACTTCGGCCCAGGCCGGGACGCGGCCTTGATTCAATTACCCCGGCCCGGGTTCTCCGGAGCTCGGATCCGTTTCCAATTCCAGGGGTCATGCTTTGTGTTTTTCATTGTCTTGACAGAGTTTAAACTGGGGAGCTCCCCTAATCAGATCTGGGGGGGTGGTGGTGGGGGGGGGGGGGGGTCACAAGTGGTTTCGTTTGAGCTCTTCAATTGTGTGCATTTCTCATAAATTTGATTTCATATCATTTACCGTTCCGGACCAGTGACGCTTTGATGTGGAGGGGGGGTCCCGTGGCTCGCTCTCCGCGCAAACCCCCGGGTAGGGGTCATCGTCGACTTTCCGAAAAATCTTGTTTCTATCACCAAGATGTTGTTAATTACCTATTAACTTTGAGATAAGGAAGCAGGACTCCAGATGGGATTTAGTAAATTAGTTTTTGTTTGTCTGCCGTGGTTAAGCTGTTTGAAGGAGGGGATATCTCGGCCTGTCTTTGATGTCAATCTACTGTACATAATACACAACATGTCAATGTCGTATGTACACGCCGCAGATCTCCGTGGCGAGTTTTCTCATTTGACGTCCCCCGTTAGTGCGTTCATGTCTTAGCGGTGTGAGAGGAACATTTCGGCTGAGACTGGACCGACACACCGCCGCGTGTTCACGGATGTCAGGGCTCGGTCTGGGCATCTCCGCCAGTAATCCTGAGGAGTGAAAGGGCCTCGTTCTCGAAATCGGTCTCTCAGAGCCCCCCGTAACGCACGCAGGCTCGTACGGCGCAGCTGTCCAACCAGGGAGCCGATTATCGCCCGTTTAAACAGTTTCCTCCAGGATTGGCTTTTTATGCTTCCTCAGTTTGTGTTTTCGGGTTTTTTGGTGCATCTGTAAACCCTCAGCCCGGCCGCTGGAGTTTGTTTACGGGACAGATAGCATCAGACTCAGCTGGGGGGGGGGGGGGGGGTAGGGGGGGTTGCGGGCATTGCATCATTCTTATGCCATCTTCAATCGCGCACAGCCGAGCCGTCTCGGGGAACGGGCCGCAGCACGTGCAGTTGATCGGGCCATGGCCACGGGCGGGCCACTGCAGCGATGCGCGCATCTAAGCGCACGAGAAATATTTAAATTCACAACAAGGACATCCTGTTATAAATGAATTCCACACAGGCATGCCAGAGACATTGATAGCGTCTGATGAGAATCTCCACTGTCAAAAACGCCAATAAAATATTTATGACATCTGGCTTCTCTTTGCCATGTGATAGCGACAACTTTCTCCCACCTTAAAAAATTAATTGCATAAGTAACAAAATATAGACGTCATTTGTGTTTTCGTTCCAGCTTTTCTTTTTAATTATATTGCGGAGACTTTATTAAACTGAGGTTTGGAATAAAACTGTGACTGCTATGATGTAGAAATGAAAAATGTTTCTATTTGAAAATTGGCCAGTTTTGTTTACTTAAAAAAAAAAGTGTGTAATTGCTCTTCAGTATGACATAAGAAGTAAGACCTTCTGTTTTGCAAGAAGAAAAAACCCCCCAAGTTGAGCAGTTGAGTGAGTAATTCCTTCAGTGCGTGGGGCACTGTGTGATGCGACACATGTGGCTTATTTATGTATTAAAATGTCTACACCCAACCAAAATTAAAACTAAAATAAAAGAAGAAGAAAGGGGTGAATTTGTGCTTGAGTGTGACATGTTACTGGAGTTGCGTGCTACACGTGCTGACCAGGTCCAGGTTGTGTAATGGTATATGAGGGCGGCCTGTTCTGAGAGCAGAGACACGGTGCAGTAATGTCTGCCCTGACCTGCTGATCCCTCCAGCGTCACTCTCCCCTCTCCTTCAGAGCGAGCGAGCACCCCAGGGCCTGCCGGCGCTGAAAAGAGGGGAGAGACAAAAGCTGCGGGGACGTGGGGAGGTCTTCTGGGGTGAGGGGAGGGGAGGGGAGGGAGGTGTGTGTGTGTTCGGGGGGGGGGGGGGGGGGGGGTCGGACCTCGCTGAGGGCGAAGGCTCCAGAAGGCCAGAGGAAAGTCACTTCCTCATGTCTGCGGGGCCTGGGCCTGGCTTCTCCCTGAACTCTCACCCAAATTAGAGCCCAGCAGGTCACAGCCCCGGCGCCCACGCCCACTTTCTCTCGCTTGCCTTTCTTCCGCGTTCTGCCTTTTTTTTCCCCCCTCCTTTTTCTGTGTCTGTGGCTTCTCGCCGGCCTTGCGTCGGTTTTTAAACTTCGGCTCACCCCCGCGACGGCTATTAATCTCTTTTATTCCATTTATTCCCAAATTGAACGTATTGATGTCGTTTTAGTGTGCCCGGACCCATCGAGCGTGACTGCGGTGAAAGGTGAAAGGAATTCAGCCATTTTGAAAGGATGTCTCTTCGGCAATTTTATTCAATTTTCTGCATTTCAGTACTAAGACAACCCTTTTCAGGCTGGATATCATCTTTCATCATCGCTCTGACATTTTGAGTGAAATATTGAGCTTTTTTTGAGGAATGTATGTATTGCAAAGACTCACAATAGTAGGTGTGTGTGAGCACGTACACGCGTGTGTGTGTGTTTGTGTGCGTATGTCTGTATGCGTGTGTGTGTGTGCATGTGTGTGTTTTTGTGTGCCTGTGTGTATGTGTGCATGCGTGTGTGAGTGCGTGCCCACATGTGTGTGTGTGTGTGTTTGTGTGTGTGTATGTGTGTGTGTGTATTTGTGCATGCGAGTGTGTGTGTATATAAAAAAAAATAAAAAAATGGAGCCAAGTACTCATACCCATATTCTGATACATTTTAGAAATGGGTCCAAGCGATCCTGTTTTGTCCTCAGACCTCTAGAAATAGAAACGGCTATCTGATCTGAGTTCAGAAATCAAACATGTCACAGCAAATTACAGCCATGCTTTTTGAATTACGAAGGTCAGCTCCAGAAAGTGGTGCGGAGCTGCGAGCTTGAAGCGAGTTATTGTGCGAGTGTTTTCTCTGGAACAAATAACAGGACCAGGGCTGACTCACAGGCTGGGTAAATGAGGAGTGATGAGCTGGAGCCCGGACCATTCCTTTGGCTAAGTTTGGAGCATCATTTACTGAAACTGGCGTAGGTCTCTGTAATAATAACCACATCCTCCAGGCATCTTCGGCCGGGCCTGTTTTTACAGCCCGGGAAACGACGGGCTTGTTAAGGGAAGGACTATTTCTGACAGAGCTCTCCAAAGACCTTCTTTTCTAGAAATAGTCCTTCTGATAAAGTGCTGAAAAGGGAGGCTAAAAATGACTAATGCTGTGCAGGGCAGTGCCTCGCAGGCCCATTCTGAGAGCAGACCACGTCAACATACAGTGCTGTGCACCCTGGACTTTATTATATATACGTTTATTTATTGTGTGTGTTAGTATAAAAGGAACACATTTGAGATTTCCAAATATTCGTTTTCCAAAAGATTTAATTTTACAGAGACGTTTTTGTATTTAATTGAAAAAAGTAACATATTACTGTAAGCAATTGACTACTTTTTACATAAAAACTTGATCAAGGCTGTCTGAGATCAGAAGCAAGGAGCCAACCAAAGTCTGCAGAAGAACTGTGGCAAGTCCTCCAACATGCTCGGAACAACCTCCCTGCTGATTGTCTTATAGAACTGCAGGACAGCGTTGGCTATCTCCGAGAAGTGATGCAGTTTTAACGCCGAAGGGTGGTCACAAAAAATATTGATTTGATTCAGTTTTTAACTATTCTGCCAAATTACTAAAATATAATGTAAAGTGTCTAGGTTTATTTAGGACCTTTCATTGAATTATTTTTGAAAGAATCTCATCTGTACAGAAGGTGCCTAAGACTGTTGCACAGTACTGTACATTTCTTTAAGCTGCCGCGTGTTTCATTGTATTGCCATATTAACTTCAGTCTGCTGTATGGATTTTGCTGTTCTGAAAATATTTAGCGCAAACTACTTGACGTGTCACATGAAAAGTGGTCGGGGGCATTGTTGCCCAATCAGGGCTAATCCTGCCTGTCAGATGACCGCTTCTTTCAGCTGGGCCACTGGAGAAGTTTTATAATGGCTGTTTTCTTCCTACGAGTGAATCGGGTTAAAACGGCAGGGCTGGCTGCGCCTGGTGCCAGTGTTGTGCTAAACATTTGGACAGGTTTTGTCACACTAATTATTTGGGACGGCCACCTATCGAATTCCTGCACTTTCCACACTGCTCTTCCAGACCTGGGATTAACACTTTGTGCCGCCGCAAAGGTTTAAATAAATGCCTAATGACTTTGTGAGAAACTCAGCGACGGACACGGAGAGGGGAGGAGGGGGGGCGACAGAGGGAGAGAGACAGAGAGAGAGAAAGAAGGAGAGAGACTGGGAGAGAGAGCCGAGAGAGAGTGAAAGAGAGAAAGAGGCATAGAGGCTTGAAACCCACTTTATTGAGACTTTGTCCAAACACAGAAATTACAGAACTTCAAAAAACCAACCAACAGCAACAACAAAAAAGAAAACCCAAACAACCCCCCACAAGACACAGAGAGATAGAAATAGAGAGAGACAGAGAGAAAGAGAGTGAGTGAGAGAGACAGACACAGAGAGAGGGCGAAAAAGAGGGAGAGAGAGACAGAGACATAGAGAGCGAGAGAGATAGGGAGAGAGTGAGAAAGAGAGAGGAAGAGAGATAGAGACAGAGAGAGAGAGTAAGTGAGAGAGAGAGAGACAGAGAGACATAGAGAGTGAGAGAGATAGGGAGAGAGTGAGAAAGAGAGAGGAAGAGAGATAGAGACAGAGAGAGAGAGTAAGTGAGAGAGAGTAAGTGAGAGAGCGAGACAGAGAGACATAGAGAGCGAGAGAGATAGGGAGAGACTGAGAAAGAGAGAGTAAGCGAGAGAGAGAGACAGAGAGACATAGAGAGCGAGGGAGATATGGAGTGAGAGCAGGAGATGTGGAGCGGTTATTGTTGTAGAAGCGAGTGTTTAATAGGATCTTGACCTGCTCTGAATGGGCGGGGTGGCATGTGTGGGGCAGGGAGGCAGCAGCAGGTGTGAAAGGAGGGGGGGGGGGGGGGTTTCACAGAGACACAATGACCCAGGGCTTCCTGAACCACGCTGCCCCCACGGCTCCTCCAGCCCAACAGGAACAATTCACCTGCCACTTCCTGTACCTGCCCCCCGCATTCAGCGCGGAACGGGCCCCCCTCGGATTATCTCCCCGCTCCGCCCGCTCTCGCCCTTTGTCTCCGAACTATCGTTAATAACATCGTTGGGTTTTCTCACTGATGCAGAAAGAGATATCGCTTACCAGGGATGGCGTGCCTGCGGCGGCGGTGTTTTTTCACGCTGATTCACGCCGCCGGCGTTTTTTAAACGCGTCGTCCCGCGTGAGAAAGCGTCGGCCAATCGGCGCAGTGATTGATACGCTTATTTTATTCCAGTGAATGCATGAGTGAAGGAGGAGGAATAAGGAACTGGAGAGGAAAATAAGAGTGATTTGAAGTCGTGAATAGCACTTTCCACCATGTGTTTCTGAACATGCAATTCAGCCCAATAAAGACAATCAATCACACTCCGTCTGCCAAGTACAGTTTTGGAAATAAATATTTATACTTTCAAATGACTTGTAGTCTCTCTTTTTTTTCTTTCTTTTTTTTTTAACGAAGGCCCCGCGATAGCTTCGAACCCGCATGCAGTGCACTCGTAATGCTCAGAGGAGCTGAAAGCCATGGATCCTAAGCAAAGTGAAGTGGTTGAGTTACATATGTGGCCGGGCCTGAGATATCCATCTGGGGTTTGTCATGTTAAACATTGGTCCGTGTCTTTTTTTTTTTTTCTTCTGTAATTATGGGAATATTTATTTTTTCTGTTTCCCACTGGGAATATTTTATGCGGGTTGGTTTGGACTGCGCGGAATGGGAAATGGCCCGTTCTAGAGCTTTAAATTTGCAAACTGAATGTAGTTTAAATTTTTAGAGAAAAAAAAAGAATTGCGAACCACAATTCCATGATTTAATGTAATCTGAGTGTGGGATTTATATAAATTTGGTGTGTGTGTGTGTGTGCGTGCGTGCGCATGTGTACACACGTGCATTTGTGCTGTGTGTGTGTGTGTGACTGTGTGTGTGTGTGTGTGTGACTGTGTGTGCATGACTGTGTGTGTGTGTGTGTGTGTGTGAGAGAGAGTGTGTGTGTGTGCGTGTGTGTGTGACTGTGTATGTGTGTGTGTGAGAGAGAGTGTGTGTGTGTGTGACTGTGTGTGTGTTAGAGAGAGTGTGTGTGTGTGTGTGTGTGTGAGAGAGAGAGAGTGTGTGTGTGTGTGTGTGTGTGTGACTGCGTGTGTGTGTGTGACTATGTGTGTGTGTGAGTGTGTGTGTGACTGTGTGTGTGTGTGTGTGGGAGAGTGTGTGTGCGTGTGTGTGTGTGTGAGAGAGAGAGAGTGTGTGTGTGTGTGTTGTGAATGCACTTTGCGTGGTGTTGTAAAGAAGGCATGGGAACTGAAATAGTAAAAGTGAGACTTCTCGAGTGACACCGTGTTGACTTTGGACGAGAGGACTGCTGTTTAAGTTGTGATGTATTGCTCCCGCTCCTACTGCCAAATTTCACATCAACACAAGCACGCCGAACGGTAATCTGTCCAGAGCGCTGTCTCACTGCAATTCCACTGTCTGTGTCAGAGAAGTCACCACTTCCACCTGGAGCTTGAACATGCTCCCATCCTGCCTCTCCTGTGTGGTACAGTCTCACAGCTGAAGAGACGACACTCCGTCTCCGTGCTCTTACACGGTAATGTGTTAAATCAACACCTACAGAGTGTACACGGTCCCAATTGGACTGTATGATATGTACCCTATTAGAGGTTAATTAACCCTGCACATTTTACTGTGTATCCATTTCTCTGTATTTTACAACAAAGTAGTTTCAAATGAAAGCTTTGTACTCTCTCAGCACAGTCGAAACTAGAGAGAGATGGAAATGCATCACAACAGTATGAGGAAAATTAGCCCCCAGAATCCACCTCTGCGTTACGACCGTGCCGCCCCTGTGCATTGCCCCGGCAGCGCCGTGTACACTACCCGTGCACGGTCCCTCACACTGTCCTGCGTATGCCCTGTGCCACTCTCCCAAATGCACAGACCCTGTTCCCCAACAGCCCGCAGACCGAACTCCCATTCAGGGGTCACCGGCGATTAGACACATAATGAAAATGTACTTCCTCGGAAGGATAAACAGAGTGCCAGAGAACTGAGACGGGGACCCCGCCCGCATTGTGCCGGCCTGTCGAGCAGGACTGTTTGTCCAGATGATTTGCTCTTGTGTGGTAATGACAGGCTGTCAGGAGGCTCCGCATCGGCCCGGCCCTCTCCTGTCCTCTTCCGCTGTGTTTGTGTTTCTGCCGCTGTGCGTGACCCGTATTTGTTTTCGCTCTTCTGAGGAGCCCACGCCATTGGTAGACGGGCCCTGTTCGCTTCCTGTTCTGCTCTGGCCACCGCTCCTCTCTCTCTCGCCCTCTCTCTCTCTCTCTCTGCCTCTCTCGCTCTCTCTCTGTCTCTTTCTCTCTCTCTCCTACTCGCCCCCTCCTCTCTTTTTTCCCCTCTTACTCAATGTGGATGATAGTGTCTCCTGACCCAACTGGCATCTGTGTGTCCCAGGCTGTGAATGAACTTGGCAGACAAAACTTTATTCACCCCCTCTCTCTCTCTCTCTCTCTCTCTCCGTCGCTCCCTCTTCCTCTCCTCACTCCTTCCCTTTTTCTTCCTCTTCATTTCCATCTCTTGACACAAACGCAGACGATTCACAGAAAATGAGAGATAATGGCCACTGTCCAATGGGGCTGCGCTAATCAGCGAGCATCGTGGGAAAGCGCGGGCAGAGGGAGGAGAAACAGCCTATTGTCTGGGGGAGATTAAAGTCCCGAAAAGACCGCATTGTCTGCGGAAGGGATAAATCTTCCTGCTGTCACTCAAACCTGAATTAAATTCTCCTTCGTTTCTAAAAGGGGCTTATCTCTGCGTTACAAGCCGAAGGGAATGTATTTTGTGAACTTTTGTGGCGGACACCTTATAAAAAAATAAATAAGGAGCAGGGGAGAAAAGCGAAGTGTTTTGCCCCCGCTTTCTCCCTGAAAGAGGATGTGCATTTGGGGAGATTGTTATCGCGCTAGCCGCACGGAGCGGCCCGGCCGTTGATTGACCGTCTCAGCGGCATTGTGGGAGAAGAAGAATATCGGTCCCCGCTCCTCTGTTCCCCCCGCTGGCCTTTCGCATGCCAAGCGACACTTGGAAGCGCGGCGCGCTCCGGAAAAAGGGACCGCCGGCTGGCAGGGCCGGGGCTGAGCGCGGTGGCAGCGCATGAAAACCCAGGCACCGCACCGCTCCGTCTCGGGCCAAACCCCCGCTCCTTCACGCCGGGACTTGGAAGGGTCCGCGTGTACCCTGCGCATTTAAAGCAGCCCTCCCCGAAGAAACGAACAATATCGAACAAAAAAACAGGCAGGCTGTGGCCCCGGCCTGAATGCGGAGAGAGCACTCCCATTTCTCATCCTTTCGCTTGCTCCTCTTTCTCAACCGACCCTCGTGAAAGAGAGAGGAGAAGGGAGATATTGATGATTCCGACAACAACAACACCCAAAAAAACAAAAAAAAACAAGCGTCCCCACTCTACCCTCCCTCAACCCCCCCCCCCCCCCCCGTCCCCCCCGTCCCCCCTCCCTCAACCCCCCCCCGCTCAGGCTCAAACAGGATTTTCCGCTTGCCGTTCGGGCCGTCCTGTGTTGTTGTTGACACCCCGTTTAAAGCCCCCCGTTGCCGGCCCTCCCCGTGCTCCCTCTCCCCCGGACCCTGCTCCCGGCAGCCTGACTTGGCTTCGTAACAAGCAGGCTTACACCTGCTTACAGGATTAAATTAATTAGCACGAAACAGAGATCGGGAAAGTGCGGAATTAGCGCGTTGCAGCAATGAGGCCCATTGTTCCCTCCATGGCCGTCATCTCTCAGCGGACGTGAGTTTTGGTTTTACAGTGGAACATAAAGAGCACAGAGCAGATCATAAAATTTAAAAAAATAAAAAGCAGCTAAAACTTTTTTCCACATTCGTTTGGAGGTGGACAGAGAGAGGCCCATGATTGTGATGCACGTTTAGGCCTTCTTAATAGTTTGAGGGACATGATCTAAAGCTTCACTGTGATTGGCCTGGCATTGTGGACATCAACCATTATATATAAAGATTAATGAGTTTGCTCTTTATATAATAAAGAGGTTAGGTTATGCTAGCTAATTATGTTTTATCTAAAAATGTTTTTTTCCAGCAGTGCATTTACAAGTGAAGGCCGCTTAGACGTCTATCAAAATATTTTTAGTGAAATTTTTCCTTGGTGAGATACCGAAGCCCGCTTGGCAAATGTCCACCCTGTCTGGAGCATGATGCCTGTGACAGGAGGCTGCTGACTGTGAGAGAGACATCTGATTGGCTGCGGAGTTGTGGGGAGTGCCCAGACCCGACAGCAGTAAACGGTTGCAGATGTAGTGCCCTCCGATGTCACAGGCTGGGGTCTACTGCTCCCTGACCTGTGTCCAAACTGGAGACTGTCTCTGCTTTCTCAGGTCCTGATGCACACAGCCAGGGACTGTGTCCAAACTGGAGACTGTCTCTGCTTTCTCAGGTCCTGAGACACACAGCCGGGGACTGTGTCCAAACTGGAGACTGTCTCTGCTTCCTCAGGTCCTGAGACACACAGCCAGGGACTGTGTCCAAACTGGAGACTCTCTCTGCTTTCTCAGGTCCTGAGACACACAGCCAGGGACTGTGTCCAAACTGGAGACTGTCTCTGCTTTCTCAGGTCCTGAGACACACAGCCAGGGACTGTGTCCAAACTGGAGACTGTCTCCGCTTTCTCAGGTCCTGAGACACACAGCCAGGGACTGTGTCCAAACTGGAGACTGTCTCTGCTTTCTCAGGTCCTGATGCACACAGCCAGGGACTGTGTCCAAACTGGAGACTGTCTCCGCTTTCTCAGGTCCTGAGACACACAGCCAGGGTCTGGGCTTTGCATCTTCATCGCTGTGTGCTTAAAGTTTCTCTCTGACTGCGACCCCCCCTCCTCCCTCCTCGCCCCCACCCCCCACGATGTCAAGGCTGTCCCGGCTCTCAAACAGCAGCCTCCTCTGAAGTGAAGCAGAGCCGCTTTTGTTGGAGGAAGCCGCTGTGTCTCTCAAACAGATCTGTCTGGAGCGCTGACACAGGGCCACTTGACCCGTGGCCCCCTTCCCATATCCGCGCCGTCCAGGCCGGGGGCCCCGCGGAAAACCCGGGACTGGATCGGAGCGGAACGAACCGCCTCTCGGCAAACTCTGTCTGTCAGTGAGGTGGTGGAAGTGAGGCATGATGGGATGCAGGCCTTACACCATGGACAGTCTGTAGCTAGTGGCTAAGGTGTATGACTGGGACCTGGAGGGTTGGTGGTTCAATCCCCGGTGTAGCCACAATATGATCTACACAGTTGTTTGGCCCGTGAGCAAGTCTCTTAATCCCACATTGCTTCAGGGGGGGATTGCCCCCTGCTTAGTTTAATCAACTACAAGTTGCTTTGGATAAAAGCGTCAGCTAAATAAGAAATTATTTATTAATATTGCACACGTCTCCACGTCTCGCCAAGGCCAACCCGACGAAAGAGCCCTGCGACCCAGCAGCCTGAGAGGAAGGGGAGGAGCCAGTCGCCGAATCACCTGACCTGGAAAACCTGCGACGTTCCCGTGCAATCCCTTCCGTATGACAGTGATTAGCGGGATGCAGACAATGCGCGGTCTGAGCCGGGATTCCGACGCTAACCTTCGGCCGTCGTCGCATTCCTCCTCCTCCTCCTCCTCCGGCTAATCGCGTTCTTACCCGGCTGTAACGAGCAGCACGCTAATCACGTCTCGGTCCGCCCCACACTCCCAGCTTCCCCGGGTCACTTCATCTGCATGCTTCAGCGGGGGGTTTTAACGCAGAATAAATACATATGGGGGGAAAAAAACTTTTTTACGATTTTTTTGCCAGAAGGGATTATGAAACTGGTGGATCGGTGAGCGAGTCATTCCCCTGGGGGAGCTGGCCTTTGTTGACAGTGGAGTTTGTTTGCTTTGCCTGTGCTTGGGGCGGGCTGCCCCTGCACCCTGCGCCCTGCGTGTGAGAGCATGCAGCTGTGGTACCACCTGCAGCAGGACGACACACAACATCAAACCCAAAAATAAAAACGGGGGGGGGGCGGGACTCACCGTCCTGATTCCAGGGCCGGAGTGGGCCCTGTGGATACAGCGTGGATAGAGCACTCTCTCTGGTCTGATACAGCTCTCCTACAGCACACACTCTCTCTGGTCTGATACAGCTCTCCTACAGCACACACTCTCTCTGGTCTGATACAGCTCTCCTACAGCACACACTCTCTCTGGTCTGATACAGCTCTCCTACAGCACACACTCTCTCTGGTCTGATACAGCTCTCATACAGAACATACTCTCTCTGGTGTGATACAGCTCTCCTACAGCACACACTCTCTCTGGTCTGATACAGCTCTCCTACAGCACACACTCTGCTGCAGTTAAAGGAACACAGAACCCGTTTCCTGTGTGGATGGCCCAGCTCATACTGTATGGACATGTCTGTGTGCACTGTACTGACAAGAAATAAATTGCAATCGGTAATTTTACACAATAATTATTCATATTTTTCACACAAAGTGGGCAGTGTGTTTTATTTGGTATTATCGTTTATGAAAGTCACCTGGTACGGAAAAGTCTGAATATTTGGCTGCACATTAAGCCCTGAACACAATGTGACGAATATCAAACCAAAAATTGTGAGCAGTGAAAAAGATTTTTTTAGTTTTATTCTCTCTCCGTCACAGACAGTAGCAGTGATAAGGGCGGAGGCATTAACTTGCCTCGGTACGGTTTTTGTTCTTTTTAAAAAAAAAAAAGGAAAAAAAAAAAAGAAGTGAAAGAATTTGGGTAACAGGACTAGTCACAGAATCCTGATCCCATCAGGTATTCACGCCATTGTCAAGCGATATAACGGTCGTCTGTCAGCCCCGCGGTCAGAGGCCTAATCTGCTCTTTCTTCGCGCTCTGAAAGGACCCCAGCGCCACGTCAGGGCTCCACGCAGGCTCGCCATTCACCCTCCCCGCCCGACGCAATCATCGGACAACCCCGCAATAACTCACTCCCCGCCCGTCCCCCTTTGAAAAACAAAATAAAGGTGCCCGCCTCGATGCTGTTAGCCCAGCGAGATAAATCATGCGCTCAAAATGAAGTTCCATTGAAAAACGGAGCGGAGAAGAAAAGGGCTTCCGCGGTCCGGGCGGAGTGCTCCGCGGTGCCCGGGACTCGGGTTGATAAATGTCAGGGCGGATAATTTGAGGGCTGTGATTAAGATCTTATCGAGGTGGGAAGTTAATGGAACAGACTTAATAAAAATCGGCGCAGGGTTCTACCGTGCATCCACACATGCAGTCGGCTCAAATTGGGCTGTTGGCCCCGCTCCATTCTTCCTGTTTCAAAGGACTGACATGCTCCTAAGTGGGGCATCCTACCAGGTTCATTGAGAGAGGAAAGACAATGGGGTGTTTTTTTTTTTTTTTTTTTTTTTTTGATCCGCCACAACCATCAAAACGATTAGAGACTACCCAGGTGATCTCCGCCATTGTCCCCTTTTCTTCCCACTTCCTTATCAGACTAATTGAAGACAAGCTCTTTCAAGGGCTGCACAATAGGTCAAACAAGGAAAGCCTTTCCACAAGGATGACTACACGGTGTAGAAAGAAAGAGAATCGCTGGTGCCATTGATTCCCCACCTCTCTCATCCCGGAGCCGTTTATAAGCCCATTATGAACCTGCTTTCATTTTCGGCCTGATATTCAGGCACCTCCTTGCCCTGTGTAATTTTCCACTGCTGCACAGGAAGTTAATAAGTTTTCGCAATCAATTAATTTGTCATTTTCTCTCGGTGGCCGGGCAGTGGACGGGCATTTTTCCAGCGCTACGTCACCTGTTTGAGTTGTCTCAGGTGTCCTCCTGGTCACACAGCGTGCTCAATATTTTGTCACCTGTCCGAGAGCGCGAAGGTTGTTGCAGCGCTGGCTCTTGGCTGAATTCCGGGTCTGTTCTTCACTTTTTGATATTTTCACAATCAGTCATGCCAGCGTCTATCCAGCCCTGCAGCCGGTCTTTTCCCCTGACATCGTATTTATTCAACAGTTAAAATAAGTGTGAAACGTATTACCACCTCCAGTGCCAGGGTAATTTGCCGATAATTCTGTTACCAGATGATGTTGGTACTTGACGATGTAAAATATGTTTAAAAAAAGCTTCATTAGCCTGTTAAATGCTGTCACTGACAGAATCAAGTTCCCGCCACACACTTCAGACATTGTTCCTGGTTAAAAACATGCACCTGCAGTACGTAATGGACCTTGGATGGGTGTACCTGTTTGTATTGAGCTCCAGAAAGAGTGGTCATCTCAACACCTCGTTCATGGAGAACAGTTCTGAAGCCCTGTTAATAATACGTGTTAATATTGAGCTTCAGACAGAGCAGATCTCGTCCATGGAGAACGGCTCTGAGACCCTGTTAATAATACGTGTTAATATTGAGCTTCAGACAGAGCAGATCTCGTCCATGGAGAACGGTTCTGAGACCCTGTTAATAATCTGGCAAGGGAGGGCCACGCTGGCCGGTCTGAGAAGTGACAGGTAGAGCAAATAGGAGATCTGCTAAACACACACGAGGGGGACAGGAGAGGAAGACAAATTATGGGACAGAGGCAGCCTGCAAACAGATTGGGCCCTGGGGAGGAGGTGAGAATCTGTCTCCCCCGGGTGCTAAATTGAGAGGGAGGAAGAGAGGTAGAGGGGATCTCTTCCTTAAACGGGCTGCTCTCTTTCAAGGACACGGTTCTTTCTCTCTTTCATTCTTGGTTGTTGGTACAAATATCAATACCGCACAAGCCTTTCACTCGGGGTGTAGGCCGGGGCACAAAGGGCATTCACCCGCACGCTGAAAACATCCGCTCCCTTCCCAAAGCGCTGAATGCTCTGCTGTCATGAACACGAAAAAAAAAAAAAAAAAAAAAAAAATCAGACTTGGCAAAATTGTGTAAATGTTTTCTTAAAAAAAATAAATAAATAAGATTTTCTCCTATTTTTGAAACAATCTAAAGAAGAAGAAAAAGAAAGCGTTGCGCACGTGTGATCCGCGCGGTTTTGTTTGTGTAATATAACGCCCGGGCTCTGTGCTGAATGTGTGTTTACCTTCGCTGTTGTGCGACCGCATTGACGGGGTTTGGTCGCGGAGTCCTTGACAGGAGTGAATTAATTGGGCACCCCTGACTCATTTGTCTTTATTGGAAGGCTAATTGGAAAAGAAGCAGGTGTTAATAGAGAGAGGCTGGGTGCTGAGGACAGAGTCTGGGCAGACTGTGTAATGGAACTCTGAGAATGAACTTAACCATGTTTAATTAGACTCAAGGCTGAAATTAAATCCCACATTTTCTCTCTTTTTTTTTTTCTTCTTTTTTTTTCTTTCCCCCGTAGGTGCAGCAGAAACAGAAAGGGGGGTGGGGGGGGGGGAGGGGAAGGGCGAGCAGATTTATAAAACAATCTCGCTCTGTAATGGGGTTCACGTGGGCATGCCCGCTCCCTTCAGCACGCTGTCGTAGCCAGCTGCTGGGAGGAGGGGAGCGAGAAGTCAAGAGCTGCGACGCTGTTAGTGTAGCAGCGTAGAGCCAGCCGACACGCGCGTCTCTTTATTTTTTGCATATACTTATGCCATTTCTTAGAAGTATTTTTAGATGTAAAAAAAAAAAAGAGAATAAGAGTAAGTCATAAAACAGAGTCGCGCTCGGTGAACGTGTTTATTAGTAGGATGTGTGACAGTCACGCTGGTGTTGTGTGTGTTGCGCTCCTCTTCTCTGCTGGGGCACGTTACTGTCAGACTGTCCCCCCGGTGCTTTTGGGGAGAGGTTGTGCGTCCTGTGAAAGAGGTGTTTCGGGGAGTATATTCCGCTATGGCCGGCCTGCGTTCGGGCTTCTGCACGCTCGTTAACGTCGACGGGTCGAACACTTCACTTAACGATGTCAGCGACTTTTAACTGAGGACAGGTTTTGGAGAGTGGGACTCGAGCTGATGCCGGCTTGGCATTCTGTGGCATTTCCTAAGAGGTTTTTGTCTGTTGGGGGTTGAAAAATAAAAATAGTAAAAAAAATCAGGTGTGGCCTGTAGCCCCACATCGCCCATGGCTTTCAGATGCAGCATATAGTATTGCCACTGTGCCATGGTACTATCTATAGTAGGGGCGTTTAGCTTCATACAGTACCTCATACTTAAGGGGTGCATTAACTGGCTGTTGGAGAGTTGCGCCTAACCTCCAATTTCTCCTGACGAGCTGGTTGGCCTGGTTAGCGTCTTGAATGGCATCCTTTTTGTTTTTGCTCTGTGTGAATGGGTGTATTAGAGGCATTCATTGTGAAGTGCTTTGTGTAGTCTTCGTTGCTAGATGCTATATAAAATGCTATATACTGTAAATTCCAGTCCATTTACCATGTACTTATGGGGTGTTGGTTGGGTCAGGCTCTCTCAGTGTGAACAGGATTGCGTGGGGATTGCTGGCTGTAGTAAAGGTTCTCGGCTCAGCTCAGAGCACACAGTAGTTGCAGTAGAATCACTCAGCCTTAGCCGTAATGTCAGCCACTCTCCACAGGAGAGGATCAGCCCCTCCGTCACCCCAAAAGGGGGGATCTCTCGCTGGTTCCTCCCTCCATCTCCCAGAATGCCACGAGATCTCTCACTGGTTCCTCCCTCCGTCTCCCAGAACACCATGAGATCTCTCTCTGGTTCCTCCCTCCATCTCCCAGAACACCATGAGATCTCTCTCTGGTTCCTCCCTCCGTCTCCCAGAATGCCATGAGATCTCACTGGTTCCTCCCTCCGTCTGCCGCTGTGCTCTGCCAAACCGGCACGGGTATGCACAGAGACCATAAATACTCCACACCACCACACTTAAGAAGAACACAAACTACAAACAACAGCACAAGCAGAGCCTCCTCCTTCAGCTGGAGCAGGGCGGTTTTCCGTCCTCCGGGGATCTATCATTAGAATCAAATTCTCTCCTCTTCCAAATGTGTGGAAGAGATTACTTTTATTATTCTTTATATTTTTTCCTATATTCTATTCCTATAATTTCTTGTTAAACAGCACCAATGCGCCGTTATTATTATTGATAATGCGGTGTGGGTCTGTGTGTTTTTTGAATGGGTGTTTTAGTGATTGTCTGGTGCTTGTGTAATGAGGTCCGGGGCAGGAATACGGAGGTCCAGGGCAGGGTGGTGTGTGTGAACGGCCTGCCCTTTTAGGACCTCTGCCCCCGGGCCCAGCTCCTCCGCCCCAGGCCGGTCTCCGGCCTGGTGGTGTCGGGTCCACCCCAGGTCCCGCTGCATCGCAGCCGGAGGTGGGGTGCCTGCTATAATCGCTGCCATGTGCGGCAGTCCGCCATTAAAGAGGCCTCTCCCTGCCCCTGTTACCGTACACTTCCAGCAGCCTGGCCGCTTAATGCCTTAATGCCTTTCTGTCTGTGCGCTTTTCTTAGCCCTGCGCTCTCGGCTGTGTGCCGGGGAAACGCGCTCCTTTTTTAATGCTCTCCTCAGCGTAGCGCAGAGCGCCGGGCACTCCAGCGACAGCGGCCATGTTCTGCTGAAGCTGGGTTCTCAGTGTGGGGCTTCCTCAGTCACACGTCTTATTCCGGGTTAGGAAACGCATGAGCCGTGTGGTCGCATTTTAGTCTGAGACATCAGCGCTGCTTTCAACACTGAGCTGAGTACAACTTGGAACTGCAAATGAGATTTTTTTTTTTATAAAATGAAAGTGAGATGTCATGTATTGTGTGTGTGTGTGTGTGTGTGTGTGTGTGTGTGTGTTTTGTGTGTGTGGATTGTATGTACGTATATATAAGTTCATACATTTCTTGTATATTTAAGGCAGTTAATTCTTGATCTGTTTGCTGACTGTGATATCATTTTTTAATTTTACAATCGCTACACGTGCATGCACACACACACACACACACACACAACGTCAAAATTATAATATAAAAAAAAAGAAGAAGATGATATTCATATATTTATATATTTGTTCATATATTAAATGTTTTATATATTATACTTTGTTTGGCTAATAATAATGATTTAATTGGTTTTATTTTTGGCTGGCCTTTGTTCTTATTATTTGTCCAGTTTTAAAGATGTTTTGAAATACCACACCATTAAACTGGATCTTTCAATCTTCAAAATTTAGTAATGAATAATTTCACTATATTTTCGTTATATTTCAGTGTATATGGTACAGCATACATTTGTATTTATTTTCCAGCAATATATGAAATATGTGAAAACTATATTTCTAAAGGATGGGGGGAGAAACGCTTGAAAAAGAAGGAGTGAATGATTAAGAGGAAGTGAATCTGCTGGTTTCGGCCCATTGTGTGCGTGTGAAAATGTAAATACCTGTGTGAAGCGGAGGGCGGGTTCACCGCGGTCACCGCGGCAGCGTCTGCGGTCGGTGGAGCACGAGCGGAGCCACGGCTCACCTTCCCGTGCTCCCTCAAATCTAATCAGCCGCGGAGAGCGTTTCACACGGCGCAGGCTGGATCCCCCGCGTCTCTGAGCAGGCCTTGTTCTGGCTGAATGCTCTCTCTGTGATAACGTCTCCGCTGATGACCCCGGGGCCTGACGCTTTAATCCACACTGTTTTCACCCCCCATCCAGGGTGGGGGGGGCCAGGGGTTAGGGGGGTGGGGGGTGGGGGGTGGCGGGCGGGCCGGGACTAAATTAGATAAACATTACGCAAATATGAATGCCGTGGGTTTTTTTTTCATGTCTGGGGGAGTCTTTGAAATTTTTACATTGGACGCAGTAAAATCCACCTTTCCTCCCAGACCTCATTTTTGAAGAATGTGGCTATCATTAGTATCTTCCTGATCTGCAGTGTAAACATGTATGTTTAGAGCTCAAATCAAATTAAAAAACTGGAAATTAGGCCATATAAATTCTCCTTTTTCTTCTTTTTGGAGGAAAACATCAATAAGTACTTGAATTTCAGTCAAAGTTTGTGGTTACTCATAGCATGCTCTCAAGACAATGGCTGCTACATGCCTGATGTATAAAGTCATAATGTAATGACGTTTTTTTCATAACGTCAACAGAACTATTTTTTTCCCGTGCGTTTTATCGTCTTGTAGAACAACCCGCCAGGAGAAGAGGAAAGTTTTCCTGCCGTCCTGACGGGGATATTTATTTAGTCACTTTAATCGCCCGTGAACACACCCCGATGAGGGAGGTAATTGTGCTTGGCTGTTTGGCTTGATTAGTAATTTGGAAAGCGATAATAGACTGCCGATATCTTAACACTTAAGCACAATTAGTGAGGGCCAATAGAAGTCAATACAAACGCGTGGAAGGCTGGGTCAGCTAGTCGATACCTGACCCCCGCGCTCCGAGACCAGCTGTGAGTTCGTTTGTGCTGGATATCCCCTGCCAGGCCAATGGGTGTTAAGTGAACCCCATTTCACTTATCATCCTGTAGATCTGTGAAGGAGGCCGGGCAGAGAGTATTTATTCACCAACCTGTTCTAAGTAAACCGGGAGAAATGGCCGCCCCTCCGCTTATTAGGAGAAAAAAAAAAAATAATGCTTTAGTGAACACATCGGAATTGCATTAAAAGAAGTAACAAATAATATGTGCGGTTTATCTGACGTATTGATAATTTACTGTTGGACATGTGTGATTAATTTGTACGCGCTCAGGCTATATCAGAGCGTATTTTTCTATTGACTGCGGTCATTATGCGGAATTGAATAGGAATGTGTCCAAAAAGGCTTTTGAGGAGGGCCTGTTTGCCTCACAGGTTTTCCCTATACAGTTCTCAGGTCTCGTATGTTAGAAGGAAACAGATGGAAAATCAATGGAGTCAATAAACAAACAAAAAATAGACAAGAGGGCAGTATCTTTTGCCTAGAGCTTCACACTTGATTGTTTATGTGGAACTTGGCTATTAATATTAATCTTGCAGGAGAAGCAGCAGAAGGGGAAAATGATCTTTGCCACGGTCGCTTACAGCAATTAACAGGCTGCTTAATTAGCAAATGAATTCAAATGAGAGTGTCTGATCTTGGCTTAGAGGCCTGTAAAAGCCAGCCCTGAGATCTGATTAAACATTGATCCAGAGCAAAATGCGCCCGTTGGTAATTTTCCCAGATCGGTTTGCGCGAACACACTTGAGTGGTGTGATTGTTTTTTTTTTTTCAAAATACTTTTGAAATTCAAAAGTCCCCGCTCATTAGCTATTCGTAGCAGAGCTCCTTCACTGGAATGGGGAATGAGCGCTCTTAATTACCGCAACACACAGTCTTCTTCAGTTCTTGTCGCTGGGAAAACGGAGCACGAGTCCGCTAGCGGTTCCAGTTTTGCGAAATCCTCCTGTTGCTGCCCGACTGGCACTGGCTGGCAGAACAGCCAGCGTAGCATTAGCTGTGCTTAAAATAACCCGAACGGCTTTTATTTAGCATCTATGGAAGTGGAGTACAGTGACAGCACCCAGGCCAAAAGCAGTGAGGCAAGCGGAATGAAATGTCTCTCTGGAGATCCCGCCGACTTGCCCAAGTTTCAAAATTTGGTTCCGATTAGTGGAGGAATGCGATTGCTATTTGGAGAGCGAGCAATAAACAAATTTACGTGGGTCGGGCTAATTAAACATCTCTCGTTCGCCGGTCTCCTCCCGCGTACCTGTGTCCGCACGGTGTAAAACTTCGCCGTTCACGCCTCATCGCCGCGTCGCCTGTCGATAAAGCTTCTTTTCTGTTTCAGTGCCCGACGCCGTGGTGTCTTTTGGCCGTATTGTTGTAACGTCGTGTGTGCCGTGGACTGCCCGTCGCTGCGCTGAATGCGACGCGCTGCACAAAGCAGATGAATCGCGCGGCTGTAAACGCGCGCGGTCACACAAAGCCCCGGACGGACTCGGCCGGGCACGCCCGGCGTTAAGGTTAGCGCGGCGCTCAGAGTGTCTCCGGCCCCGTTAATAAACTTTCTGCGTTGTGATAAAAATAACATCTCCCGGCCTCCCAGCATGCAGCGGTTATAGATGGGGAGGTCGGGATCAATATGGAAGGTCATTTTGCTAAAAGGCAAATGGTTCCACAAGTATGAAATGTCAGCTGTGAAATATGTGTTGTTCCGAGCCGGGCCCGTGGTCAGCCCGCTGCTGCCGGCCGCCTGCCCGGCCTCCCTTTGTTCCCGGGTCTCTTTTTAATCTCAGGCAAATGCCTGGCCCCCCTGTTTACGTCCAGGTGAAGAAAAAAAATAAAAAAGAGAGAAAGAGGGGGAACGGCGGCGTCTGTTCTCATTACGCGGGGGGGGGGGGGGCGAGGGCGCGGGGGGGGGGGCGAGGGCGCGGGGGGGGGCGAGGGCGCGGGGGGGCGAGGGCGCGGGGCGGGGGGGTCGGGGGGGGGGGGACCGTAGGCACGCGGGCGGGTGGCAGGCGGTGGGGAAAGCCGCGCTGATGGGCCCGCATGTAAATGTGGATCCCGGGCCCGGGCGAGGAAGACTCGCCCGCGTCCCCGGGGTGTGGAGATTGGGGCCGACGGCCTCCGCTCTGTCCTCTTCCTCTTTGCATATTTACCGGCTGCTTGTTAGAGGCCCTCGCCCGCTGTGTCCAATCAGGCGTCTTTGTGCTGGCCGAGTCGCTACGGCGACGGCTCACGCTGGCACCGCGTGCGGACGGAGATCCGCCATCGCACCCCGCCATCCAGCTCCGCCATCCAGTCTCTCTGTCTCTCTCTGTCCCTCTCTCTCTCCCTCCCTCTCTCTCTCTCTCCCTCTCTCTCTCCCTCTCTCGCTCTCTCTGTCCCTCTCTCTCTCCCTCCCTCTCTCTCTCTCTCTGTCCCTCTCTCTCTCCCTCTCTCTCTCTCTCTGTCCCTCTCTCTCTCCCTCCCTCTCTCTCTCTCTCCCTCTCTCTCTCCGTCTCCCTCTATCTCTCTCCCTCTCTCACTCTATCTCTCCCTCCCTCTCTCTCTCTCCCTCTCTCACTCTATGCCTCCCTCTCTTTCCCTCTCTCCCTCTCTCTCTCTCTCTCACTCTATCTCTCTCACACACACTCTCTCTCCCTCCCGCTGTCTCTGTCCCCATCTCTCTCTCCCTCTCTCACTCTCTCTCCCTCTTTCTCTCTCCCTCTCCCTCTCTCACTCTATCCCTCCCTCTCTCTCTTTCCCTCTGTCTCTCTCTCCCTCCCTCTCTCTATCCCTCCCTCTCTCTCTCTCCCTCTCCCTCTCTCACTCTATCCCTCCCTCTCTCTCTTTCCCTCTCTCTCTCTCTCTCTCTCCCTCTCTCACTCTATCTCTCTTTCCCTCTCTCTCCCTCTCTCACTCTATCCCTCCCTCTCTCTCTTTCCCTCTCTCTCCCTCCCTCTCTCTCTCTCCCTCTCTCTTTCCCTCTCTCTCTCTCTCTCTCTCTCTCTCTCAGCGGAGTGACACAAGGCCGAGCGGAGACTCGGTTCCTCCTCTGGGTGCGCCTGCGTTTCAGGTTAAAGGGTAGGGGCAATTATTGGGCTGGCCAGAGGCTCTGCTGCCCCCCGTTTAAATGGATTTCTCGGCGGCGTCAACAGGAGAGCCCTGCTCAGTGTGAAGAAGGGAACACAGAGAGAGCTGGACATCGGGCCCCAGAGGTCCGCTCTGTGAGGGGGGGGCAGGGAGGGGTGCTGCAGGTGCCGTGGTTCTGCCTCTTCACCGGCAGGCCTGGACGTCCGGCCCAGCTAATCGTGACCTTGGAATCATAAGGGTCTACTGCCCTTCTGCTTTTCAGATATTGTGCCCCCCCAAGCAGATGCAACCTTTTAAATTTGGCTGTTTCCATACTTTTTTCAAACAGTATTTTTGTGTAAAACTTCACATGTACATTTAGCGTGTTTGTTTAGCGTGTTCGTTTAGTGTGTTCGTTTAGCGTGTTCCTTTAGCATGTTTGTTTAGTGTGTTCGTTTAGTATATTCATTTAGTGTGTTCGTCGAGTGTGTTCGTTTAGCGTGTTCATTTAGCATGTTCATTTAGCCTGTTTGTTTAGCGTGTTCGTTTAGTGCGTTTGTTTAGCGTTTTCATTTAGCATGTTCATTTAGCGTGTTTGTTTAGCGTGTTCCTTAAGTGTGTTCGTTTAGCGTGTTCTTTTAGCATGTTCATTTAGTGTGTTTGTTTAGCGTGTTCGTTCAGTGTGTTCGTTTAGTGTGTTCGTTTAGCGTGTTCATTTAGCATGTTCATTTAGCGTGTTTGTTTAGTGTGTTCGTTTAGTGTGTTTGTTCAGCACATTCGTTCAGTAGGGGTAGCGGTCTGTGCCTACCTGCTCCAGGTTGTACGTGCAGAATGTGAGCGTGCTGCAGAATTCATTAGCGGCTGCTTACATATCCTCACCCCCCGTGCTGTTGCTTAATCTGCGGATTTGTTCTCAAACCGCGTTTCAGTACACTAATATAAGCTGCGCTTCTCACTCAAACATTTTGACTATGCGATTAAGTTTCTCTCCTCTGTGGCTGGGGTGATTTAAGCTCAAGATCTGTTTAGTGGACGAGCTTGTCAAAATAAATCCCGGTTCTGTCAAATGCCGGTTGATATAGCCAATGAGGAGCCGGTCCAGTGCCAACATGCTTTAAGTGAATATCCAGATTCACTGATCTCAGAATGAGACGGCCTGTAGCGTAGTGGGTAAGGTTCATGACTGGGGCCCGCAAGGTCGGTTGTTCTAGTCCCGGTGTAGCCACAATAAGATCCGCACTGCCGTTGGGCCCTTAAGCAAGGCCCTTAACCCTGCAACGCCCGCAACCCTTGTCTCCTGCTTAGTCTAATCAACTGTACGTCACTCTGGATAAGAGCGGCTGCCAAATGCCATTAATGTAATGAATACTCCTTCTGTGTCGATAAATACTCTGTTTCAGTAGTGACGTGGTGACTTTCGCTTGTGTAGGTTACATTGAAGCGTTGCATTTTGTGAAAATAGTGTGGCCTTGTGGTTTAGGAACTGGATTTATAGCTGTGGAGTTGCAGAATTGCATCCCAGATGTGGGAATGTTACTGCGCCTTTGAGGATGGCCCTGCGTAAATTGAATTGTACTGGCATATTCCTCCTCGTAAAACTGAGTGACCTGCTTGTGTAATCCACATGTCACATTGCATGAGGGCATCAGCCACACATGTAACGCACAGCGTAAACCAACCGTAATTACGGAACGGTTTTAGAAGTAAGAGTTTATTTTTATTAATCTATTTGGTCTCGCGTATCGAAAATAAACACAGAAACTCACGTTGTCAAATTACAGAGTAAAAACTTCCCGCTGTTCCGCGTTTTTTACGAGGGGCACGGGAGGGAAGGGGGTTAAAGCGAAGGATTATGGGATGCCGGTGGGCGGGATCTGCTGGGTTGGGAAGCGCTGACAGCGTATGCGACTGCGCTGGGACTGAGGTATGGAGTGATTCGCTTCAGACAGGAGGGCGGGAGCTCGTCTGATCGGACCAAAACCAATCGCCCCGTGATTAACAGACCCAGGCCCGGTTCTGCTGATAGGCAACAGCGGGACGAGACACGGCCGCTGAAAAAAAGGAACACAAGCTATTTGTTTCACTTAAAAAAGAATACATTGTGAAGATTGAAGTTTTGAGCTCTTAATGACACACATATGTTTGGGGTCAGTGGTACAGATGCGCATAAAATTGAAAGGGGTTGCTGGTGATTTTTTTCCCCTGAAGAAAAGTGACAGACGCATGAGTTATGATGTTAATAAGCTGCTCTTCTCTCTTACAGTGTGTTTGACCTCGCAAAAGAGACAGACAGGAAAACGATGGAATTGATGGCCTTAAAAAAATTGACAGAACAAAAACATGATGAGCTATATGAATATGTATGCATTGAAAACCATAGGATACACTTAAAATGGGTTAACCAATAACAAATAAAAAAACTTTTTTTTTTTTCATTCCAAAATGAAATAACTAATGTAGCTGTTAACACAAATACATAAACAAAGCTGGACAGATTTCTTTATAGTAGATAGTTTGTTCGTTAACAACCTCATTAATTATAATGTCAGTTTGTAATGCAACATAAAATCAAATGTTCAAGCTTTACTCAGAGATTTGACCGTGTTGCAAACAGCTCCCTGTCGCAAGCAGCCATGCAGAATGAAGGGTGCTGACAGGGCCTTAGAAAGCCCGTTCCTGGGGTGTCTCGGTGGCGCAGCCTGTAGAGCACTGACCGCATGCTCATTGCGAGCCGCGACGTCAGCGGTTCGAATCCCCCTGTCTTCCCCTCTCTCTCGCTCCCATTCTTCCTGTCTCTCTGTACTATACTGTCCAATAAAGCTGAAAAAGGCCTAAAAGATATCTTTAAAAAAAAAAGAAAGCCTGTTCATATCACGCTGACCTCTCCCTAATGCAGGTGGCACTGCAGGTGTGCTATAGCGCTCTGTTTAACGCAGTATATCTCAGGTTAGCTTCCTGTAACCCTAACTCCCCCCTGGCGTGAGTAGGGGAATTAGCACCTACTCCAACACAATGCTCATGAGTATTGTTGGAGGTGGTGTCTAGTGTCTGTATCACCTTACAGAGGTAAATAAAGAAACAAGAAATCTGTAATTCAAGAATTACCAAAACAGAGGGCTGGTGATGTAATGTCCCGGCCTCCCTGTTTGGGCTCAGTACGTGTAATTATGTGATTAGTGTGGTTTTATTACATACGCTGAGGCTACTGCGGCGGACGACCGTGACCGTGATTGTGATTATGAGGCCTGCGCCCTGCTTATCGTGCCCTCCGCCCCACCCCCCGACCTCAGCCCCCCTTCCCCCCCCCAAACACCAACACAAACGGTCCCGTTAGGGGCAGGCCACAGCCGTGTGATGGCGAGACGTGTGTGTGTTCAACACACTTCCGTCACAGAAACGATGGAAAGGGGTAGCATTTTGTAATGCCGTTTAAAAAAAAATAATAATAATAATACAGAAGGGCGACTACGATTTCAGCAGCTGCGCCTCGTGGTTTAAACGCGTCAGGTAGTCCAGCGGGTTTCGCTGGGAACGACCGTTTAACTCCGGCCGGGCGGTTGAACCGCGACCTCCCCGGCTCCATCGTTTTCCTGACCCCGGTTGCGGTTCACGTCCCCCTCGCCCTGACGGAAATGTCAGGCAAATGAACCGAGTGAGAGAGAGAGAATGACGGAGAGGACCAAAATGGCGGCGGGAATTATCACGCTCGCCACAGTCCCCGGGGTGGACGGACGCGACGGAGTACCCACAATCCCGCGGGGCGGGCCGGCGGAGCCCCCGTCCATCCGCAGAACCCTGACCTAATTAAACTGAGCTGGATAACAGTCAAGTAATAAGCATCAGTGCTCAGGGCTTTCACAAAGCTCAACTTAAACTTAAAGAGATTAGACAACTTTTGCAAGATATTAGCTGTTCAAAAATGAGAAAAATGTTGTTAAGCCCCTTGAAAGAAAGGGGCGAGCAAACAGGCGCTCTTTTGTTCCCGGGCCGGGGCAGGCCGCGGCGGGCTGGGGGAAGCGGTGAGCCTCTGTGTGCGGGACACAGGGACACCGCTGATCCCTGCCCAGTAAAACCCAATCAGCCCCGGGAATTAGCGGGGGGATTAGCCTCAAACCTGCTAGTGCAGCGCTTAGAAAAATATCAGGGGGAAGGAGGGGGGGGGCGGTGGAGTGTGCCCACCCAGGAGGTCAAACCCAGTGTCCAGAGTGGGACTGGGGACTGGGGACTGGGGAGGAGGCGGGGGGGCGGGGGGCAAGGACGGGCCCTCGCCACGCTTGGGGAGATGATCACTGTCCCGTACGACTGGGGGGGGGGGCAGAGGAGTGTGTCCCAATTCACACAGCGCTTCAGAATGCTGCACGCATTTTCACTATTTAAATGCCTTTGTTCCTGAGTAAGTGGTGTGCAGTGTTTTTGTTTAAATGCGCGGTTTGAGAGAGGGAGCGGTGCAGGTGCGCTGGGCGCGGCACTCTGCCTCTCTCTGCCTCTCTCTGCCTCTCTCTGCCTCTCTCTGCCTCTCTCTGCTTGGGAAGAGTCCTTCATGGCGCCCTGCTTGTTGACCTGCACTGATCTCTGAAGAGCCTCGGCCCCAGAGCTGGAGAACGCAGAGATAAAGACGGGCCCTCGTGTCTCACCAGACCTGCCCCCTGTCATCACACACAGCTCACAAAACGCCTGCTCGCTGCGGCTGTGAAACCTCCTCCCTAACATACCCCTCTCCCTCATACCCCCCCTCCCTCATTCCCCCATACCCACCCCCCCCTCACACTAACATACCCCTCTATCCCTCATACCCCTCTCCCTCATACCCCCCCATCCTCACTGCCCCCACCCCTCACCACCCCAGACAGCTAACATACCCCCCCTCCTGCTCCCACCCCTCCACACCCCCCCCTCCCTAACATAACCCCCCACCCCCCATGGCCCGTTGGACTTGCAGGCCTCGGACAGGCCCCGGACACCCCCACCCCTCCCTCACATACCCCCCACCCCCACCCCCCCTCCTGCTAATAAACCCCTCCTCACCCCCCCCCCCTCCCTCACATACCCCCCACACCCACCCCCCCCGGACAGGGCCATGTGAGAAGTGTCATATGGAACAGATTTAGTCACAGACCCCCTGTATCATCCTATCACAGGAATGCGCCGTCCCCTTGCAAAGCTCCGTCATGTGTGCCAGCGCGGGGGGGGGCCATGCCACCCTCAGCTGAGCCACGTCCCGCTCGAACCCACAGCCCCCGTACCCCCCCCCCCCCTTCCCCCCGCACCCTGCTCCTCTGACTCCAGAGCGCCACGCTAATAACCGCACTTACCCACCGAGTGTCCGGCCCTGCCCCTCAGGGTTCAGCTGGCCGCGGTCTGATCCCAACCGCATGACCACGTCTGGTCTGTCCCCTCCTGCGTCTCCGTGGCTACGGTGTGAGGGGATGAGAGTCCAGTGTACCGGCACAGAGTAACATTCAGAGTGTAACAGAAAGTGTCGCGGGCTACATGGGTAAAAAGCACGCTGCGTGTCGTTCAGTCTCAGAAATAAAGTGACAACGGAGGAACATTTTTGTTCATCAGGGATCAAATTTCCAGAATGTACCCTGAACGTACAGTAATGTTCTTGTTGGGCACAATTGAGTACTTTTTCCAAACAAAAAAAGGTACGAATTAATGAGGTGTACGATATTTTCTGGTACCAGGCCAGCGACAAGCATTTGTACCTTTTAGGCTCTATTCGTACCTGTATTTCTGAGTGTGTGCTGGCCGTCCGTCCCCCCCCGTCCCCCCCCGCGCCCCCCCTTTCCTGCACTTGACCTCCAGTACGCCCCTGGTTTCAACCCATCGTCCCTCAGCACTTCCACAATCTCATTGCCGTTGACACAGGCATTCTTTCACGTTAGCGGCGCGCCGGGACAGATAGGGGCCCCCGCGCCCTGCTCTCCCCGGGCCCTATCTGCACACAGGAGACGCGCGGTTAATTGGTAACCAGGGTTTATGTGAACTGGGAGCCTGCAAGCCGGCACACCTGCTTCGGGGAGGTAGAGAAATGTCCGCTTTTGGTGAGTCTTTGGCTTTTTCCCCTTTTGTTCGCCACGCTCCGCGGTCCTGCAGGGCGTCCCTCCGCCCTTGAAGGCTGCCGTTTCGGCCGTGCGGGAGAGGTCGGGTTGTGGTGGAGAGTTTTTGGCCGGTGGAGGCATCTTTCCTCAGCGTGCGTCCCTCTGAGCGGGTTTTTAATGCTACGCCGCATTCGTTACCGCCCGGACGCTAAAGTAGTTCCTCAATCCGGGAGGTGTTAAAACAAACAAAACAAACGCACGTATCGCGATTTTTTCCCCTCCACCCCCCCCACCCTCCTCCCCCAACGAGAAGCAAAAAAATAATAATCTGTGAATTTACGTTTATGTCTCTGAGGTATAAGGTGTGTGTCCGAACTTCAAATGCCAAACTGTGACATTCAGGGCGAAAAATCAATGGTTTTTATTTTCGGATCAATGCGTGGCAGATAAAGTATGTATGATAAAGGGCAGGCCGTCAGCGAACAAAGACGCGGCCGTCGTGTTTTCAGGCAGACTCATCGAGGCCGAGATTAGCCCCGGGGCTGCTCAGGAGTCTTCGTACCGTATTAACAGCTCAGATGAGCCGCCGCCTTCCCCTTCGGCTGACAGTAATGTCCTGTTCTGCGGCTTGGCACGCACCAGACACAGGTGACAGTCAGTCCAGACTCTGGGTGATCTTCATGGTCAGAAGCTGAGCAAAGTTACCAGAAACATGGACTCGTACCAAAATTTGTATTTTATTTTATTTCCACAGAATATTGCAAATACTGAGGATTTTACTGTTATTGTTATTATCGTTATCAATTATGTAAAATTATTTTGTTAGAATTTATTATGAAAATGTCTCCAGTAATTGGGAAAGTAATTGCAATTTGATTGCATAAAATATCTACATGCTTCTTGTTCAACGGTTAGAGTAGTGTGAATACAGGCCCCTAACACAAGAACGCCCATCAGCTCACGCACACACACACACACACACACACGCACACTACACACTCACTCACACTCACTCATACACGCACACTACACACACACCCACACACACACACACACACACACACACACACACACTACACGCTCCCTGAAATAAAGTGACAGTGGAGGTACGTTTTTGTTCTTCAAGGATCAAATTTCCAGAATGTACTCTGAAAGTACTGTAATATTCGCTTTGGGTACAAATGAGAATGTTTTCCAAGCAAAAAATGTACACCTTAATGATATATTGCTGGCTGGGGGTGCAAATTTAGGTACAGGGTACTGCCCCAGCAACATTGTGCCTTTCTAGCCATTTTTCATACCTTTATTTCTGAGTGCACTGAGATGAGGCCTGACCCACGGACCATGATGCCTTTCTCTCTCTCTCTCTCTCTCTCTCCCTCTCTCTCTCTCTGTCTCTCTGTCACCGTCTGACTGCTGCGTTTGCCCCCCCCCCCCCTCCTGCCCCACGCCCCCTCCTGCCCCGGTTCTTAATTATGCATTTTGCGGTTTGGCCAGCACGTGCGGAGGCCCTTCGGAGAGTCATTGATATTCCTGGAAGGGGCACGTCAGGGTCCTCTAACAAGCCCCATTCTTCATCCCTTCATGGTGTCGGGCGCCGTCACCGGCTGTCCGACAGGGGGCTGACCCCTTCACCTGCCCCGCGCCCCGGCCCCGTCCCCAATTACGCCCGCCGTCCCGCTCATGTCAGAGCCAAACTGTCTGCGGCCCCCGCGGGATCATGGGACCTGGCCTCGGCCGCGCTAACAGTGTGAACGGTGAGGGGGCAGGTACAGTGTTCCAGACAGAGGGCAGGTACAGTGTTCCAGACAGGGGGCAGGTACAGTGTTCCAGACAGGGGGCAGGTACAGTGTTCCAGACAGGGGGCAGGTAGAGTGTTCCAGACAGGGGGCAGGTAGAGTGTTCCAGACACAGGGGCAGGTACAGAGTCCCAGACACAGGGGGCAGGTAGAGTGTTCCAGACAGGGGCAGGTACAGTGTTCCAGACACAGGGGGCAGGTAGAGTGTTCCAGACAGGGGCAGGTACAGAGTCCCAGACACAGGGGGCAGGTAGAGTGTTCCAGACAGGGGCAGGTACAGTGTTCCAGACACAGGGGGCAGGTACAGTGTTCCAGACAGGGGGCAGGTACAGTGTTCCAGACACAGGGGGCAGGTACAGTGTTCCAGACACAGGGGCAGGTACAGTGTTCCAGACACAGGGGCAGGTAGAGTGTTCCAGACACAGGGGGCAGGTAGAGTGTTCCAGACACAGGGGCAGGTACAGTGTTCCAGACAGGGGGCAGGTAGAGTGTTCCAGACACAGGGGCAGGTAGAGTGTTCCAGACAGGGGCAGGTACAGTGTTCCAGACACAGGGCAGGTGTGTTCCAGGCAGTGGACAGGTAAAATGTTCCCGGCTCTACAGGCCAGCCAGGCTTGTCTTGGGCCTGTGTGCACTGGACAGCAGAGCAGAGCAAAAAGCAGTGTATTTGACCAAGCGTCCTCTTCCCGCTCCGTGTAGAACAGAGTGAACCCGTGTAGGGGAGCCGTTCTCCCCCGTACCTGCGCGGCTCTCCGCCCTTGCGCTGTGAATCCTGGTTAATAGCGAGACTGATGAGCCCAATTTGAGCACAGAGCCCACGAGCGGCCGTGATTAATGGCGCCGCGCCGTCGCATCAGCGCCGTCGCCGTGGCGATGGCCTGCCCCGCCCGCCCCGTAATTGATGGCAGAAGCCCACAATTTGCAAATCAGACGGAGGGGTAGGCTGAGCGTCCACCTCCTCCTCCTCCTCCTCTTCTCTCTGCCTGCGCCTCCGTCTCACTCCTTTATTAAGTGTCTCTGCCATTTGTTATGCAAATGCGCACAGGGGGTGCGACATCATCTCCAAAGCGTGATAAATATTTTATCAGCCGTAATGGAAATTGTCAAACCCGTCTAATTGCGCCACACATTATCAAACGGGGAAAAGTATCAAAGTCGGACACAGCCTTAGATTCCCCCCCCTCCACCCCTCTCTGTCCTCTCTCTCTCTCTCTCTCTCTCTCTCTGTCTCTCTCTCTCCCGTTCCGTCTTGTTCATCGTAAGTTTGCGTCTGGCGGCGTGCGTGCGCGCGGTCCGTGGGAACGCGATCCGCCCCCTCCCTGCGTGTTACATCCGAGCGTGACAGTGCGGCTCGCTCTTATCTCCCGGCATGTCTGTGTTTTCTGCGACGCCGACACATCGCGTCTCCGGTTATGGACATTTTCCTGCTTCCTGATTGAGCGTGGAAACCGCAGACGGAGCTGAAAACGCGACACACATGCGCGTCTCCCACATTTCGTCTCCCGGACCGCAGGGAAACGTATCGATACGAGCGCCGCGGCTGTTTCCAATATAACCGCTCATCATTTACTCTGTTGATTATTACGGTCGCGGTCGTAATACCGCTGCGGGTTTTTGTTTGGCAAGACGTGACTCGGTGTGTCATGTTGCAAAGTGTTTTTCCTGCCTTCCATAAGACTTATATCCTTCATGCGTACATGCGGCGGGGGTCGCGGGTTCAAATCCCAGCTGCTGCTGTGCGTTTGAGCGCTCCGCCTTTAAAGCGCTCTCGTCGGTAGACTCTCCCGGCGAGGCTTGCTTTCATTCGCAATAATAGATTATTGCAATCATGGGATGAGCGTCCCTGGATTTTCATAACCGCTTATGGGATACGACAGGCGTTGCCAATCGTAATATCGGAGGGCTGTAATCACGAGCGGCACGGAATGTTAGATGTCTATTCATAGCACTGAACGGGGGCGTGAGGTGTAGAAGTGGCTTCGTAATGCCTTTTAACGGTTACAAAGTGATTAAGAGCATGCACATCACTGTGGCAGTTGGGGCTGGAATATATGGCATCCAGCCCTTGTAACACTGCAATGAACATGACAAAATACTTTTCATAGCCAGCCATGGCGGCATAGTGAAGCCGATG
>NC_083769.1:44305436-44342936 GCF_963514075.1 Conger conger
TGAGTGTCTGTGAGTGTGGCGTGTGTGTGTGTGTGTGAGTGAGTGTGAGTGTGTGTGTGAGTGTGTGAGTGTGTGAGTGAGTGTGAGTGAGTGTGTGTGTGTGTGTGTGTGTGTGTGAGTGTGTGTGTGTGTGTGTGTGTGTGTGTGTGAGTGAGTGTCTGTGGAGGCTCTCTCTGGCCATGAGGACGGTGACAGTGATTGTTTGATGCTCAGATAAGACGTGTTTGTTCATCCCCAGCCCCGGCCGGGCTCATCCTGTTTTGTGCGGTGCTGAGAGGGACCCATTGTGACGATGTCTCATTCCATTTGGCTGAGACAAAACAACCTAATTAGATTGGAAGTGAGCTATCAATTTAAATCAGTATTCAAATCAAAGTTTTCCCAAACACAAAAACATCAGGAAGCGGAGCTTGGCCCCGCGGGGCTGAATACAGAGCAGGGCCGCAGCCAGCTAGCCTGGAGTGTGCGTCTCACTCAGCACGTCCTGGGACAAAACAGCGCCCCCTAAAATATATACCCCCCCCCACACACAGACACACACACACAGACACACAGACACATGCATACACGCTTTCTCACTGCGATTGCTAATGTAAAGTTATTTTCTATTATTGAATGGCATATTTTATAGTTTTATTGTTTTGTTTAGCACTTGAATTTTTTTTAATTTGAGCAAAATTCAGACAGTGGGCAGACAGTACCAGCTGAGTGTGTGATTCTGTACAGTATACTGCGACAGGACTGCGGGTGTTCTTCTCCGTAGTGTAGCTCTACAGGGCTGTTTCATTACCTGACTGCAGGTGTACAGCACAATGAAGAGGAAGGCTTCTTCCTGCCATCACGGTGTGCTACTTTTCCTTGTCTCCCTCTGCCCGTAGCCGTGGGCTCTGAAGTTTATTCTCACTCCCTCCACTCCAGGGTACCGCCGGTGAATCGCTTTTCCTGACCCCCGCGCCTGGATGGCCCGGAGAAGTCTCCGCGCCGGGGCGAAATGAATCTCCCGCAGTTCGGGGGAGAGTCCCGCCGGGACAAAGGGCCGGACTCGGGATAGCGGCACCGTCTAACTCGTGACTAATAGAAGCGCCCGGGCTGCGTTCCCCAGAGGGGAGGCCTTATTTGGGATGTCACACAGCGTGCGGGGGCCGCAGATAACAGAGACAGAGGAGCGGGGCCCGCTCAGATTACATAGGCGACCACCTGAGCTAAAGAGAGCCATTTGTTCCCAAATCGACCTGATGACCCGCTAATTACCACCCAATTATCTGGAATTCACTGCAATTCACTCGGCTGAGGAAGGAAAATTGCTTTTCACTCTGTCTCTCTGTCTCTGTCTCTCTCTCTCTCTCCCGCTCTGTCTACCTGTCTGCCTCTCTCTCTCTCTCCCTTCCTTTCTTCTTCCTCCCCCCCCTCCTCTCTCTCTCTCTCTCTCTCTCTGCCCCTGCCCCCCTCCCCTCCGCTCTAGCCCTCCAGTGACACGCACGGTGGCTGAGAACATAATTGTTTATCTTTTGTTTGTTTATTGAGGACATCATTAATCTGTGGTAATGAAGGTGTATATTATCACCTCTTACTCACCCCGGTGTCTGTACTGTGACCTAGTTTGTGTTTTTATTACAGTAGGAGAATGTTAATTAACCTGGGGCATAGTCTGTTGTTATTTAAAATGGAAGAGGAAATAATGGTAGGTAGTTTGAGCCATTTGAAAATAAAAAATGTATCTTTATGTGGATTAATGCACCACTATTCCAGCGGTTAAACGACCTGATTTAGGTTTGTTTGGCGAACTGAATCTGCTGTAAGTTAAGGTAAATGTTGTGAATTGATGGTGAAACGTGCGGTGTGTAATTTTGGGCTGTGATGGCGGCGCTGTCAGCCTGTGTGTCGTCATGGCGACGGACGCGCCTTCCTGTCACGTTTCGCGGAACCCTCGCGCCTCCTCACGGACACACCTGTGCGTGTCCCGCTCCGCACGCCCGCCAGCGCAGAACCACGGCAACCGCTGCGTCAGCTGACCCGCCGGCACCAATCGGTCTCCGCGCCGGACACTGGCAGGGTGTCTGCGGTCGCCGGGCGCGGAGAAGCAGGTCATGTCTCGTTCCCAGAATTCTTCAGGCCGGGGCATTGTTGTGGCGCTGTATACCGTATTGTGCGCGGGCTGATTGTGAGGCTCCGGTCTCAGCTCTGTTCTGGAGCTCGGAGGAGAGGAAGGGACCCGCGACATTGTTTGAAATGCACTTGTTACCATTCTCAGGCCGTCCCATCTGTTTCCCCCCTTCCTTCCCTCCGCTCAACAACACCGCTTCCTCCGCCCCGGCCCGCTGACGGGGAGAGAGAGAGAGAGAGAGAGAGGGAGGGAGGGAGAGAGAGAGAGAGGGAGGGGAGAGAGAGAGGGAGGGAGGGGGAGAGAGAGAGGGAGAGAGAGAGGGGGAGAGAGGGAGTCTGTGTGCGAGAGAGAGAGAGAGAGAGAGAGGGAGGGTGGGGGAGAGAGAGAGAGAGAGGGGGAGAGAAAGAGGGAGAGAGATGGAGAGAGAGGGACAGAGAGAGAGAGGGAGAGAGAGTGTGAGAGAGAGAGAGAGGAAGAGGGGGGGAGAGAGGAAAGAGAAGAGAGAGAGAGAGGGACAGAGAGAAGGGAAGGACCTGTTCTCCTCTCAGTGGGCTGTGTAATGCTGCCCATCGTACTGTACCCTGCTCATGGGATACCCGGGCCTGGGTCAGTTTGGCTGCAGTGCCCTTTTGCCCTTAAATCTGTCCCGTTTGTGCCTGTGTTCTTCTGATCTTCAGTCACTGTGGGTAAACAACACATAGTGCTTTGTTTTGATTCATAATCTAATAAGAGCACTACTGTTCAGTAACTGCTCCCAGACCTGGTGCTATTGATCACCAGCGCTAGTTAAAGCTGCTGCGTTAATTACCTGTGGTCGATGATTAAGGTGTGTGGGCTGACTGAGTCTGTGCCTCTGGTGGTGTCATTGTGCTGCTGCAGAGTCTGAGTGAAGTGCTACAGAGACTGAGTCTCAGTGTCATTTAGTGCTGACATGAAGAAATCACCCCTCTATGTCATGAAGGAATACGACTGGCACTCAATCATAGATTCACCTAAACAATAAAGAAATACAATCATAACTAGTAATAATTATAATTAACAATAATAATAATAATAATAATAATAATAATTATTATTATTATTATTATTATTATTATGATCATCATCATCATCATCATCATCATCACTGCCTACAGATAGTCAGATAATTGTCCATTATTATGAATTATCACGTAATATCGTGCTCCTGCCAGTAAGGCACTCCTAAAATGTAGAAATATTTCTTCTGATGATGCAGGTGGGTAAGAATTCCACTCTTGTCCAGAACAGTTGGTTAGTAAACACTTTTTATCACTCTTGGGAAAATGTAATGGCTTCTCATGGCACGTTACACAAAGAAAGCAATTTCACAATCATTTAAGACTCCGATATGGCAGGGCTTTTAAATGATATGCACATTGATATTCAACCTCTGGACTCCCTCCAATGACTTGTTATTGTCATTAAAATTGTAAAAGAGAATCATCTATATGTACGTGGTTTTCTGACCTCTCTCAATTGAGCAATTTGGTGTGCCACTATATCATCTTTTTACTTCTTAAGCTTTTCCCTAAAATTGGTTGTCCTGATTCATTTCAGTGTTCCCCTAGCCTCAAGTTCCCATAGTACATTGCAAAATCTTTGCCTACAATGTCTGTGAGATCTTGATGAAATGCTTGATGGGAATTGTATGACCAGCAGTGAATCAGAAGAAGTTAAGTTAAGGACATACAGATTTCAGTGTGGGGTGAAATTTTTCCATTGACCTGGATTGCTCCTTCTCTATGTGCAAGGCTTTTCTATGGAAGTCCGCTGTGTTCTCAGGTCTAACATGCCGGTTTGTGTTTGTCTGCAAGTCTGACCTCATGTTATAATAGCCTATATACAGAAAAGCATTGTTGTCATGGGGTATCCTACCCCATTATGTAACTATCAAATTGCACATTACACTATGGTGTTTTTTTTTCCCCAAACAGGGAACTCTGTCAAACGTAGCGTTCAGTAGCTTAGGTGAGAGTGCAGCTCCATCTTCATCATGCAGTAGTCTGTACTGACGTTCCACAGAAGCACACCGGCTAGACTTAAGCAGGCTTGATCATAAGTGGATTATGAGCTCTTGAAACTGAACTATATAAATGCAATTTTTATTGGCTAATGTCTGACGTTTGATTAATTTGGACAACCGTGATGCTCAAATGTGCTATTTTTTCTTTTGGACCCATCGCAGGTGGAGACATTTTAAGTCTTTGGAGTGAACTGGAGCGGAAGAATACGCTCAAATTTTGATACTCGACACCGTCTGTTCTGTTGTGTCGCTGTGATAGAGGACAGCTTGTGATGAGCTATGACATGTTAAAAACAGATGAACACTTTTCTACTGAGCTGAATTAACTGTGCCTTTTGCTAGTTCTTTTTTGGGGAAGAGAAACAGGAACTAGACAAAGAATAATAGAAAAATAACTCACTGTTCTTTTCCGGGAGTTAGGTCAGCCCATTGAAAACTTAATGATTAAACTCCTGTCATCTCTCAAGCATTCATAATGCGAGTTCTAAACCGTGTCGAACACAGAACTGTGTTCACTGTTTCGTCGCCCTTCAGTGTCACCAGAAAAAAGTAGTTGTTCCAGCACACTGTGAAGAGGAAGAGCTAAAAACCTGCATTCCTGCAGAGTTTGTTTATATTTCATGTTTTTTATCGTAGTTTATATACACTGCATTGTTCTTGTAAAGCTTCGGCAACACATATGTTGTCTTATATCACGCCAATGAAGCATTTCTTAATTGAATTGTGAGAAAGGGGGGAGACAGAAAGAGAGAGAGACAGAGATGGAAAAGGCGGGAGAGGGAGAGACGGAAAGGGAGAGAGAGAGGGAGAGAGAGGAGAGACTGAGAGAGAGGGAGAGACAGAAGAGAGGAGAGACTGAGAGAGAGAGGAGAGACAGAGAGAGAGCGGGAGAGACAGAGAGAGAGCGGGAGAGACAGAGAGAGGAGGGAGAGACAGAAAGGGAGAGAGAGGGAGAGAGAGAGGAGAGACTGAAGAGAGAGAAGGAAAAGAAGAGAGAGGGAGAGAGAGAGAGAGAGGGAGAGGGCACTCATAAGCTCTCTCGCCCTGAGCTCAGTATGTGGTGGTAGCGGAGGCCGGCGGGCCCACAGGAGGCAGTAGGGTGCTCAATGAGGCAGAACGGCGTGATTACGGAAGCTGCCTGGGCGCGGGGCTTATTGAGTGACCTTGGCTAATTCACTTGACCCGCCCGCCTGAGCCCACGGAGCGCACCCAACGGCCGTCTGAGCAGAACCCCCCAGCTCCAGAGGTCCGCTACGGTCCGCCCTGCGCACAGCTGTTTCCACACGCCGTGTTTCCACACGCCGTGTTTCCACACGCCGCGTTTCCACACGCCGTGTTTCCACTGCCTGTCCTCCAGAGCAGCTCTGCAGCTCTGCAGCTCCGCAGCTCCGGGCTTATTCATCCCCTGCTTACGAAAATACGACCGTCGTCTTCGGTTTCCGCGTATTTTTAGCGCATTTTCAGACGCGTTGCTGTTATTTTGGCGCGGGAGATTTTTGTTAGCGCGCCGCCCCTAATTTTCTAGAATCTGTGTTTCTCTTGGTCTCTCTTGAATGTCAGGGCTTCATGGCGTTTGGCACGCTCCTCCATCAGGGGCTGGGAATGTGCCATAGTACCTGGGGTGGAGCCTGTGGAGCTGGCCTGGGCCCTGACACAGGCCGCTGCTGTGTGCCCAGTCTGCAGGCCTCCCTGCCCTGTGTGGAGATGTGGGCACAGTCTCTCTGAGAGGTCTTCCAGGCTCTCCACTGCATAAGCACACTTGTGTTGTCTTGATCTGTGGGTGGCTGGTATGGCAATACAGTCTCAGAAATGAAGGTATGAGAAGTGCCAAAAAAGGTACAAATGCTCCTTGCTGGGGCGGTACCGCTATAGGTGCATGAAGTGATAGCCAGCAATGTATAATTAATTTGTACTTTTTTTGCTTGGAAAACATAATCATCTGTAACGCAAAGAGAACATTACTCTTTTTCTTCAGGAAATTTGATCCCTTAAAGAACAGAAATGGATCCATCCCTCCCTCTCCATCTCCCTCCCTCTCTCCCTCTCTCTCTCCCTGACTTCCATCTCCATCAGTCGTTCTTCCCTCCTCCTCTCCCTCTCTCTCTGTCTCTCTCTTTCTCTACCCCCCTCACACTCTTCTCTCCCTCTCCTTCACCTTCTCGCTCTCCTCTCTAACCCCCCCTTGCACTCCTCTCTTCCTCCACCTCTTCTCTCCCTCTCTACCCCCTCACTCCTCTCCTCCTTTCCCTTTCTCTCTCCCTCCCTCTCTCCTCCCCCCCCTCGTACTCCTCTCCTCCTCTCCCTCTCTCTCTCCCTCTCTCCCTCTCTCTCCTCCTCCCCCCCTCGCACTCCTCTCCTCCATCTCCCTCTCTCTCTCCCTCCCTCTTTCTCCCTCTCTCTCTCCCTCCCTCTCTCTCTCTCTCTCCTCCCCCCTCGCACTCCTTCTCTCCTCTCCCTCTCCCTCTCTCCCTCCCTCTCTCTCTCTCCCTCTCTCCCCCCCGCACTCCTCTCCTCCTCTCCCTCTCTCCCTCTCTCTCTCTCTCTCTCCTCCCCCCCCTCACACTCCTCTCCGCGTCTCCCTCTCTCCTCCTCCCGGGCTGTTCCAGGCTCAGGCAGGTCAGTGGCATACTAACACTTTTGTCAGTGTGATTAATGGCACACTGGATTGCCGTTAATTCACTGGCTAATGACTGCGACCAGGGCCAGTCCAGGAGTAATCAGGTGATGTATGGGGGGAGAATGCACCCATGGCAGAGGTGAAAATCATTTCCACCAGTCAGGTATTGTCGCAGGAACGAATGGCTCTCCCTGTTAATAAAAATTAATGCATTTTTCTCCCCCTCTCTTAATTCCCAGCGGTTTACTAAATGAAGCCGTGTATCGGCTGAGTGCTGGGACACGCTGCAGGAGATGGGCCCAAGCCTTCCCAGGGTGCTCTGCTTCCACTGTCCGCTGCTGGAAATAGAGCAGGGCTCTTTCATTCACCGTCTAAGTGTGCAGTGGAACTATTCATTTCTCTCAGGACTATTCAAAATTGGGACTGTAGTCAGTGTGTAATGGTTGCCTTTATTTTTGCTCGACTTTGATAAAGGAATTTTAAAAAATGAGGACAGTGTCCACTCTGAAATATTGCGTAGAAAATAGAAAATAAAATGTAAATACTCCTTTAAAATATGAAGCTTGATCTTGGTTGAATTATGCCCCCCCCCCCCCCCCCCCCAACTCTTCCACATGAGACACACTGTCGACAGTAATACACTCAGAATCACCGTGCAGGTGTGTGTGCCAGATTTCAGCGTATTTGCATCTGTGTGTGAGTATATTCAAATGCACGATAGGCAGAGAGAAGAGGTGGTGAGAGAGAGAGAGAGAGAGAGAGGGAGGGAGAGAAAGAGGAGGAGGAGGGGGGGAATGGGGAAAAGGGAAAGGTTGAATTCTCCCTGAAAGAGGCGATTGGCTGCCGCCTGAGGGCCTGTGGAAGTGGTTTCCCCGGCCGGGCCCCGGGCCCCGGGGCCCCGGTGGAGTCGCTGCAGAGATGAGGAGCGATGAGGGGACATCCAGGAAACAAGCCCCGCGCACGGCGACCGCGCTTTCAGAGAAATGACAACGCCATCCCGGCCCTCTCCCACTCAGCCTGCCGCGGGCGCTGGAAAAGCTCTCCTGGACTCGCCGCGGCGTTAGCCAAACATGCAGACCCCCCCCCCGCCCCCGCGCCCGCGCCCGCCGTAAATAAACAGCAGCTCCCGCGCTATTAACGGGGTATTAAGCGGACACCGGCTCTTAATTATAACTGATAAACTGCTCCCGCGGACGGCAAACCGGAGTTATGACAGATTGTATTAGGTTATATGTTATAACGATACAGATGTAGCGTTGTGTTTATTAAATTAAGATGTCCGCCTAATATAAGTGGCCTCTTATTTGTCAGCCGTTGCCAGTCATGATGATTAATCATAATCTCGCTCATAAAAACGAGATTCTGCACAAACATCCGAAAAAACACTTTTAATGACCCGCCGTTGTGTATTCCATGGGGCACTAACTAAATAACAGGATACATTAATAGTGGAGAGAATAATAAAGGTATGATGTTATTTTCTGAACATTGTTTTGCTCTGTGCAAGCCCTGGGTAAGGTCCAGCCAGCGTACACTGGCTGGATGTTTTTCTGCTCTCGAGTGTGTGACTCCGTCAGCTCCCAGTCCTGCTACTCGAACACAGGACATCTCTCACACACACTGCTCCCTCCCCTTGGGTGATGTTTGTAACTCAATTTAGCAAATGTAAGTTGCTATTGATTATTATTAATATTTATCATGTTTGCAAAAATGTCTTTTCCCAGTGCTATTAATCTGCTGTGTTAATAAATGTCTCTGCAGGCCAGGCAGGAAGCCCCGGGGAGATAGACTGACTAGAATGGCAATCAGAGGAGCTGACAGCACGGCTACACTGCAGCCTGGAGAGAGAGAGAGAGGGAGAGAGAGAGAGAGAGAGAGAGAGAGAGAGAGGGCGAGAGAGAGGAAGAGGGAGAGAGAGGGAGAGAGAGAGAGAGGGAGAGAGAGAGACGGAGAGAGAGAGAGAGACTGAGAGAGGGAGAGAGAGGGAGAGAGAGAGAGAGAGGGAGAGAGAGAGACTCACACACACACTGCAGCCCTGAGAGAGAGGGAGAGAGGAGAGGGAGAGAGGGGAGAGAGAGGGAGAGAGAGAGTGAGAGACTGCAGCCCTGAGAGAGAGAGAGAGGAGAGGGAGAGAGAGAGACTGAGAGAGGAGAGGGAGAGAGGGGAGAGAGAGAGAGAGAGAGACTGCAACCCTGAGAGAGAGAGAGAGAGGGAGTGAGAGAGAGAGGGAGAGGCACACACACATACACACACACACACACTCACCACACATGCACACACACACAGACACACACATACAAACACATGCGCACACACTTAGTATGCACACAGGGAAAGGAATGTACAGAGGGAGAGAGAGAGAGACTGCAGCCCTGAGACAGAGAGAGAGAGAGCGGCACACACACAGACACACACATAAACACATGCGCACACACTTAGTATGCACACAGGGAAAGGAACGTACAGTGGGGCAAAAAAGTATTAGTCAGCCACGAATTGTGCAAGTTCTCCCACTTAAAAAGTAATTTTCATCATAGGTACACTTCAACTATGAGAGACAGAATGGGGAATCCAGGAAATCACATTGTAGGATTTTTAATGAATTAATTGGTAAATTCCTCTGTAAAATAAGTATTTGGTCACCTACAAACAAGCAAAATTTCTGGCTCTCACAGACCTGTAACTTCTTCTTGAAGAGGCTCCTCTGTCCTCCACTCGTTACCTGTATTAATGGCACCTGTTTGAACTCGTTATCAGTATAAAAGACACCTGTCCACAACCTCAAACAGTCACACTCCAAACTCCACTATGGCCAAGACCAAAGAGCTGTCAAAGGACACCAGAAACAAAATTGTAGACCTGCACCAGGCTGGGAAGCCTGAATCTGCAATAGGTAAGCAGCTTGGTGTGAAGAAATCAACTGTGGGAGCAATTATTAGAAAATGGAAGACATACAAGACCACTGATAATCTCCCTCGATCCCTCGGCCCAGGACTAAACTTCATCCGTGTCGGTGAAAGTGCAGCGTATGAACGGGTGTTGGAGCAGCATCTGGGCCTGGTGGTTCAGAAGGCCGGCTTTAGAAAGGGCCCAGCAAGCCCTCTGTGTACCCTCCCACTGCTGTCGCGCGCTCAGCACGGCTAATAAAAGCACCATCAGCCTGAAAGATTTGTTTGAGAACTTTCTCATTTTCACACTCTGTGGCGTGCCTCGGTTCGGCTCAGATTAAGAGCGCATTCACCGCCGGGTCCAGTTTATTTGCCCCGCACCGGTACTGGCGTGTGTGTGCAACGTGGGGAACGTGACGGGGAATTTTACCCATGTCAGCGCATTCACTGCAAACAAGACCGGTCAATCTCAACCAGTATTTCAGTCTTTTATCTCGACTTGAAATCTAATGTATATAACTATTTTGCCAATGGCGTGACGAAATTTCACTTGGCAACGAACAGTGACTTAAAACAAGCTAATATTTTATACTTGACTTACTACGATTTTAAGTCTCATTCCAAGACCAAAACACGTGGGTTAAGACAGACAGTGTTAATACTGCGGGCACTGTACAGCTTCAGGAGTCGGCGGGGGTAGGCAGACCTCTAAGTGGTCAAGGTCCGCTCACCTCGGTTGGACAACCCGTCTGGTCAGGGCCGGGAGGAGCGTGTGAGCACAGCTCTGCGGGTCTGCGGAGAGGAACAGCGCCTAACAGGAATGAGTTAGTGGAAGTTTCTCTTTACACACACTGGGGATAACCCGTGGTTTTGATCTGGGCCCGCACCCTGGCACCGTGCCGTCCTGGAGAAGCAATATTGCTACTTTAAGTGTTGGTTGGAAATGTTCCCTGCTGTTTTTACTGGGGGAAACAGTGTGTGTTTCTGGAACGCGCAGCGAATGTTGTACTGAGCTGTCCCCGGTGGCCCCCTTGAGTTTTTTTCTTTTACGTCACCGTTAAAAAAAAAAAAATTAAACAACGGGGCGCAATGGAAAAGCGCATTGAACTTCGTTTTGTGTGCTTTCGATTTTGACTGCCCGTTTTTGGGGGTTTTTTTTCCATGTAAGAATCGACCCAGATTAGAGCTTTTGTTCAGATAAAATCATCAAAGGCACGATTAAGGAGTAACAGGTAAGATTTTCTCGTTCGGGGTCTCTAATGACACCAATAACTCCGTAAGTGGGACCATATTGGCGGATTATTGGGACCATGGGCGTCAGATTAGCCGGCGCAGGGTGTTTGAACGCCCTCATCGGCCCAACATCAAATGTTTTCGAGTCCTTGCACAAGAGTCTGCTCATTTTTCATATCTGTCAGCTTCTGCTCTCACTAGGGTAACCTATTCCCATATTTGGGCCGAAGGAATATTGCATTCGTGTTTGTGTGTGCGTGCGTGTGCGTGTCTGCATGCGCGCATGTGTGTTTCCCTAGATACGAGCTTTTTTTTTTTTTACGATACCGTTCTTGGACTGAAACACGGTGGAAGGAGTTTAATAGCGTGCAGACATGTAGGTTTTTCCTCTGAAGCGCGTTTATTTTCTTTCTCTTTTCCAGCGGAGGGTGGATGCGTACAGGTGATAGTAAATGTGCCGTTATCGCCCCGGCGGAGGAGAGGGCCTTTAACCGCTGGGTTCCTAAACCTTTCTACTGTAACTGCGGACGGGACGTCTGTGTTTTACCGTGCGAGGGCCATTTAAAAATGCATTAAATCTATAACGAGTTTATTTTCTTGACACAGTGCAGATTTTTCGTAGTTTGTGAAGGCTAGTGTAACGCAGTGTGTAAAAGCGCAGCAAACTAAACAGTCTTTGCTTTTTTGAATCGCTTGTTGTAACTTTAGTGGTTTGTAAATCACACTTTCAGTTTGTTTGTTTTAACTCAGTCTGCTGCTGCCTTGTTTTACATGTGCACTGGTTTACTTCTACTAAGTACTTGTAATAATAGCCGGACTACGTATATTATTTCAGACTATTAGATAAAAAAATTAAAAAATGTATTTACATTATGCACTGGTATTTTTAAATACACAGTGAAGGCTAAAACAAACATACAAAACATTAAATAGAAAGAGGTTATTTTAGGAACAAAAAAGTGTAAAATCAGCAATGGCTGATTTAAGAAAAATTACATTTGATGAATAACAGAATAATATAAATTTAATAAGATTGCAATGATCGATTGCTGGACACAACACAGGAAAATGTCTTCTGCCGTGTGTCACACGCACATACCGACAAAAACACAGAAGAAGAAACCGGGGAGGACCCAGAAAAGTGCTGACAAAGGAATGGGAGACGACTTGGGTTGGGACAACTTGTGACCCCGCTGGCCTCTCGTAGCGCGCGGGAAGAATAACAGCTGGGAGGGCGCGGGCGCCCCTCTCGTACCCGTGTTTCTTTGTTTTCCGGCGCCGCTCGCAATAACAGAGGGGCCGTAAAGGAACGCCTTTACAATTCATCAAATAAACCTGAAGCCTTCATGTCAGGGACCCCGGCCGCACGGTAGTTTCCAGTGCAATAACAAAGCTGAACAAGCGCAGCATTGTGGGGCGAGCGGGAAGGAGGGGGGACCCCCAAGGTGCGAATTAATGATTGACCCCTGATGCATTCAGGATGAATAGTTCTCTGTGAGAGAAAAAAAAAAAAAAACATCTTCCTGGAAAGGAAGGCACTATCTGTCAGCTTTCTCGGGCCTTCTGGGAGACAACGCTAACATCGGCCCCATCTGCAAGGAATGGCATGTCTCACTCTCTTCTCTCTTTCCCTCTTTCTCTCTCTCTCTCTCAGTCTCTCTCCTTCTCTCTTTCTCTCTCTCTCTCTCTCTCAAACCAGCTCCACTCTTTCAAAAAGTCATACCTCAGCTTCCCCTGTTCTGGCCTCTTAATTATTATCCTCAATCTCCCTCTTTTTTTTTTTCTTCTTCCCGAACTTCTTGTGGTCGAACACGACTGAGCCCTTCTGCCAGAACACCACTGTGTAATAGCGAGGTTTCGTCCCGGGCTGTTTTGTTAAACATGCTGTTTTTCTCAATGATTTTTAGTAATGAGGGACTGAGTTTCGAGATCTTTAATGCATAACCACAGGGTCTGAACAGCTTTTTTGTTTTTTGAAATTTTATATATATATATATATATATATGCTGTGCATGTGCGTAAATATTTAGACCGTGAAACATTCTTTGTAGTTTTGGCTCTGGGCTCCACCATGTTGGATTGGATAAAATACTGGATCTGATGAAACAATGAATATGAGGTTAAATTGCTGTCAGCTTTCATTTGAGGGCATTTACATCCCTATTGGGTGATAATACATGTAGGAATTACGTCCCTTTTCATACGCGGTCCTTCCATTTTAGGGGATCAAAAGTAATTGGACAGTTAACTGCTCGGCTTTGCCTTGGCCAGCTGTGTGTCGTTGCATCATTAGCTCATGCGCAGGAATGTGAACAAAAGGTCTGGAGGTGATTCTAGGTGTGGCAATTTGTGTCTGTCGCTGTTATATCTCAACATAATGACCGGAGGAGTGTCTGTGCCAGTGAAGCAGGCCATCATGAGGCGTGCACAGTCGGGCTGGAACTGCCTCACGCGTCCTTATTGATGATGTGACTCCTGATAGCAGCGGCAGGAGGAATTCTGCAGTGAGCAGATCTGCTCAGATCCAGACGAATGCCTCAAATCTCATTGGACGGCACTACACCCTGGAGCAGGGCGATGAGCCCAAACACACTGCTAAAGCAACCTAGGGGTTTTTTCATAGCCAAATACTGGAGTGTTCCTGATTGGCTCAAGTCGATCACCTGACCTGAATCCAAATGAACATGCTGGAGACAAAAGTAATAAATCCACTGAAACAAATGGGAACTGCAGTACAGGCCTGGCAGAGCATCACCAGGGAAGACCCCCAGCGACTGGTGATACCCCCAGCGTCTGGTGATGTGTATAGGCAGCAGACTTCAGGCAGGCAAAGGATTTGAAACCAGATACCGAATACGATGGCTTTATTCAGTTGTATTCATTCAATTGTTCATTTGTCCAATTAATTATGGCCCCTGTAGAAAAAGGACCGTAATTGTTACAGTGCAGACAGTATAAACTGACAGTTTAACCTCATATCAGTTCGTTTGATTTCAAACAATGCTGTGTCACCGTCCAAATACTTACGGACTGCACCGCGGTATATGACGCCGCTCAGTGTCGTCCCTGTGATCCGTGTGGCCTCTACTCCCGGGCTCTTAACGTCCTAACAGTTTAACAGATTTGCCAAGCCTGTCTTGGGTTCTTGAAATTTGTATTTAACAGAGTAGGTGCCAAAAAGAGCTTTAATGGTTTGAGAGGCCCTTTGATTGCTGAAATGTGTGGCAGATAGGCGGCGGTTGTAAAAGTTTTTAACTGATCTGTGAAAAGGGAGAGCTACCGCTGCCCTGTGTGTTCCTCTCATAACCGCCCTGCAGCTGCGATGAAACGCTCGTCATTAAAAAAATAAAAAAAACGCTTATTTTCCCTCCCGACGGCGGGATGACGCAGAAATCCGTCGTAAAAAAAGGCGTAATTTCACCGCTGCGGTTTAACGGGACGCATTTTCCCGGAACTCTCCGTTCGCTTCGTGTGTCACTCGTTCGAACAGACGGTTCAACGCAAACGTAGCGAAACTGTCCCTATTCGGTTCGATCGTGACTGTAAAAGGTTCAAATTGAATTATTGAAAGGGTGATTATGATTCTAAAAGAAATTAATCCTAATACCTGAGATTATAATGCTAATAAGTAAGGATTTTACACAAAATAAATTCACTCGTGATTTTTATGGTAGGTGCTGGAAATAGTCTTCTGAGAAAATATATTCTTCAACACAGTTGAGGGCAACCAATCGGAGCTCTCACGGATGATTATGCCATTTCAGATGAATCGGTGATTGGTGAAGAGATGCCGGTTGGTGATGTGTGACAGTCAGAACGTGATCCATCAGAGGGAGTGGCGGACATTTTGTTTTTCATTCGCTTACAAGTAAATAGACCCCAATTCAGAAGAAAATATTTTCAAGTCATTCACTGTTCTAGGCTGGCAGTGGCTTCTGTACGGGGGGGGATGGGGGCGGTTGGAAACACTCGTGCAGTAATTGGGGCCTAGTTAACTCTGATTGCCGGTCTTGTGTTTGGATAGCAGACTGCAGTGGTGCGTCTACAAATTACACAGAGTCTGTCCATGCACTGACACCACCGTTGCCTGGGCGATGGGAAAGGCGATGCGTTAGTTTAGTGTGTTTCCTCTTCTGCGTTAGCCGCAGAGGTGCTGTTTGTGGTCTGGATGTCTCACCCCACTTTCGAGTGTGATTCAACATCTTCCTCTTGAAGTGACGCACACACGAGTTACTGTTAGTGACAGTTAGTCCGCTTTCCACAGTGCTAGTCTCGTCTCATAACAACGTTTTCTTGATGCTCAAACTGTCTCTGGGTGAAAAATTAATCTGTCTATAATTTTACAATAAAACTCTCATGTGTTTCTCATTTTGGCAATAAGAGAGGCAGAAGCGCAATATCCATAACAAAATTGTTGTTGTTTTTTTTTACTAAGGAATGAATTTTTCTAGCATATTTCTGCTCACGTCAGGTGAAAAAAGTACTCATTTTTTTAAATCCAGCTCATTCTCAAGTCCGCATTAAGACCGAAAGCCACTCCACACGTCCTGACGGCTACTGAATTTAAAGTAACACGGGGAAGCTCCCAGCCCCGCAATCCCAATAAACACAGGTGACTAACAGAGAAATGTGAGGAGGGGCCGTGGCTGTGTTCAAGAGGCTCATTTCAGCCCATTATCTGAAAGATGACACGGCAGGAAATGACAGTGATTTTAACTGAATGGCGCCAATTGTCCGGCGTCATTATGAGCCGGGATGTTTGTGGAGCTCGGGAGTCACACGGCATACATCACCCGAGCCTCAGCTTTTCCACCTCAATGACGCTCCGTCACCAGCCAGGCTTCGCAGGGAACAGGAAGTGAGAGAGGGGGCGAAGGACTAGGGCCCCTCCCCTCCCTTGCTAATTCGAGGTACACTCTCAGAAATAAAGTGACAGCGGAGGTACATTTTTGTTCTTCCAGGATCTAATTTCTCCTGAATGTTCCCTGACAGTACTGTACACATTCTCTTTGGGAACAAATTAGTATGTTTTTCCAAGCAAAAAAGGTACAAATGAATTATACATTGCTGGGTACCGCCCCTGCAACAACGTTGTGCGTTTTTAGGCACTTTTATTAGGCACCTTTATTTCTGAGTGTACTGACATGAGTGTGGAGCTGGCCTGATCCACGGGCCATGATGCTAGGCTAGGGGTATAATTTTATTCACCTATCGGGTAACGCCCCAGCAACAAGCGTTTGTTCCAGGCCCTTTGCGCGCCTTTATTTCTGAGAGAGCGGGGCTTTGGTTCGGCGATGAGGATGAGGAGGATGCTGAAGGCTGACTCTCTCGTCCCGTGTGTTGTTGCAGATGACAGTGAAGCAGCGGAGAACATGTTCGAGCGGGACCCCAGCCTTCCCGCCGGAGAGAGCGCAGAGGAGGAGACGGAGGACAGCATCATGTCCCCCATCCCCGTGGGGCCCCCGTCCCCTCTCCCCAACGACCAGGACTTCACCCCCAAGGAGGGCTCCCCCTACGAGGTCCCCGTCTACATTCCTGACGACATTCCCATTCCCGGGGACCTGGAGCTCCGAGAGTCTTCCGTCCCAGGGACTGGCCTCGGGATTTGGGCCAAAGTCAAGATCCGGCTCGGGGAACGCTTCGGACCGTACAGTGGAACGCAGAGCGCCGCGGTCAAAGAGACCACTTTCGGATGGGAGGTGAGTTCCCCCCAAAAAAACGCAGGGCAACTGAGAGTGTTTTTTTTTTTTTTTTTTCTCCGTGGTTCATTTAGTTATTTCTTTTTTACGCTTTCCCCCTTAACGCTCCCCGGTTTGTCACGGCCAGTCAGGGCTGCAGGTTCCTCACAGTCTCGGTTGTTGACTCAGGAGAGCAGAAGCACGCACGTGCTCTCCAAAGCACACACTCAGAAATAAAGGTACAAGAAGTGCCTAAAAAGGTACAAATACTGAGTCACTTTATGTACCCAATAAGTACATAAAATCGTACCCTTAGTAATATATAATGAATTTGTACCTTTTTTGCTTGGAAACTGTACTCATTCTTACCCATAGAGAACATCACTGTACTTTCAGGGTACATTTGAGAAATCTGATCCTCCTCCACTGTCAGTGTATTTCTGAGAGTGTAGGCGATGTCACCTCCTCTTCTTTTTACACAGGTTTAAACCAGTCCGGCCTGACCGGTTTAAACCAGGAGCATGATTGGTGGTTCCAAATTAGGGGAGAGATAAAAGATAAATAAATGAACTAAAGGCCCAAAAGGCCAAGTTAAGGCCACAGTTGTTTTTTCTTTTGATTGGAATGAAACTGCTATGAAAAGTAAAGCTCAGTGAAATGAAAAGCGGTGAGTCAGAGGAGGCCCTGCCTGTTGAAAAGGTAAGTGACCTGCTCTCCGTCTCCAGGAGGGACGTGTCCGTGGAGGGGGCGAGACGGAGCTCGCACTAGCTCGACTGTTCGCGCACTCTCTCACCGCAATCGGATTCAGATTTTGAGCAGGATTTCTGCGGCCTCCTTCTGCCAAATTTCAAGCTCCTTAATGGTGTTTCTGATTGCCGAAGATATCAGCTTTTCTCCAGCGCCCACGTCCCTCTGTGTGCGGCCGTTTGGTCACGCCACGCGATATGGAAATGGAAGACGCCTGGCTCTTTCTTGGGTCTCGATCAAACTATTAATTTTCATTTCAACATGACGTTAGGGGATATTGAAGTTGCTTTAGTGAGCTCATTAAGAGCTCTTGATTTTTCCTCCTGGCCAAATGGCCAATCAGAGGAGAAGCCAAACGGCCAATCAGATGAGAAGCCGGGCCTGCTTTATGTTTAGCTGCAGGTCCGATCCATGGCCGATTTTAACGCTTTTTTGAGGGGCTTCAGCCCTCCCTGTTTTTCATCTCAGCCCCCCTAAAAACCTCCCTGGTTTGTATGTGATCTGTCCTGGAGGTTGCCTCACTGACAACAGCAGTGAGGTATTCAGTTTTGCACTCAATTGCGCTCAATGCACTTTAATATTAAACACCATTGCACCATTTTTAATTTAGATTTTACTGTGAATATCCACGTCTGACGATAAATGAAAATTCAAACATTTCTAAGATGATATGCATTTCTATTGTGTAAGGCCGTGGGAAAAAAGGTGCCACCAAAACAGGTGCATGTGTCATCATCTGATAAAACCTGAATCAGCATTGAGAATCGATGCCAAGGAATGTAGCTCAGCACCCCTTGACATAAAATCCTAGAATCGCCCCTGGTCAGATGTATATTGCATTGCATTGCTTATATATACTGTATAATTATGCATTTGAACAAAGTCCTGGAATTAGTCATGTGGAAGAGAGCGAATGTGTCTGCTTACAGTTGCAGAATGAGCACCCTGGTAAAACGGGGTACGGTAAAAAACGGGGTATGAACTTTTCTACATGGATTTTTCCATCACCCCTGCAGGATGCAGCTGGTACTGCAGGCTAGGCTGAGGAACAGGGCTGAGAAGCTAGGGCTCTTTTTAAATAGCTCATTTTTCGCCTCCTACCTCCTTTTCCTATGCCTGACCCAGAAGTCAGTGGAGGACCGCCATCTTTAAGCGAATTCCACCCCCTTAAATGTTCCTTCATGAGCCTGTGTGAATGTTCAGTCTCCGGTGCTGTGTGAGCGGCAGGTTGTTTCCGAGCCCAGCTGGTCTTCAGATCGTCGCCCCAGGAACCGCGCGGCAGAAACACGCTAGAATTAGCGGCCCCGCTAATGGCAGCTCGCCACGGAGAAGTTTCCTTCATAAAGTTCGTATTATGACTAGACCTTTAAAGAACCTGGGGCCTGCCTCCAAAAGCTACACATTCCCTAAGCGGTTTTACTTGGAATCGCGGCTAATGGCGCTCGTCAACTGCCTGTGTCTCAGAAAGCCCAGAAAGCTGTTGACTATAACATCGCGCCGCGCAACGCTCAGATTTCAGTTAAAACGTGTGCACTCCCTGCTGTTGATTTCAGTTAAAACGTGTGCACTCCCTGCTGTTGATTTCAGTTAAAACGTGTGCACTCCCTGCTGTTGATTTCAGTTAAAACGTGTGCCCACTCTGCTGTTGATTTCAGTTAAAACGTGCGCACTCCCTGCTGTTGATTTCAGTTAAAACGTGTGCACTCCCTGCTGTTGATTTCAGTTAAAATGTGTGCACTCCCTGCTGTTGATTTCAGTTAAAACGTGTGCCCACTCTGCTGTTGATTTCAGTTAAAACGTGTGCACTCCCTGCTGTTGATTTCAGTTAAAACGTGTGCACTCCCTGCTGTTGATTTCAGTTAAAACGTGTGCACTCCCTGCTGTTGATTTCAGTTAAAACGTGTGCTCACCCTGCTGTTGATTTCAGTTAAAACGTGTGCACTCCCTGCTGTTGATTTCAGTTAAAACGTGTGCACTCCCTGCTGTTGATTTCAGTTAAAACGTGTGCACTCCCTGCTGTTGATTTCAGTTAAAACATGTGCACTCCCTGCTGTTGATTTCAGTTAAAACATGTGCACTCCCTGCTGTTGATTTCAGTTAAAACGTGTGCCCACTCTGCTGTTGATTTCAGCTAAAACGTGTGCAGACCCTGCTGTTGATTTCAGTTAAAACGTGTGCACACTCTTCTTGCCATTTTTATGTAAGGTGGAGCCTAGTAAGACGATGTACATAGGTTTGAACATCAATGTATTGTACGACTTCATTGAGCTCTTTATATGCAGACTTTATGTGATGAAAAGGGACTGGTATGCCAAATACTATTGCTGCTTTATTCTATGTTTGTTATGCTATGGGTCAGGACCCAAACTGGGTCACGGCAATGGATAAGGCGGGTCCCAGAATGAGAGGCGAGTCCTCTGGGCTATGCTAGTATGTGTGTTTGATAGGTCTATGGAAGGTGGGGCAGCCTGTAGCATAGTGACGAAAAGGCCAAATCGTTTGAGAACCAGTGCGGCATACGACGATTGAAAACGTTCCCATAAAATGCTTTTCAGTGAGGTGGTTTACCCAGAATATGAAGTTTCACCACCACCACCACCCCTCCCCTCCGCCCAATCGCATTCTGCCGGCAGAAGTGCTTCAGAAACATCCTGTCTGCTCTACTCTTGTGAGCCTTTGGGCTCTGGGCTCTTATCGCTGGTAGTCATAACACTCAGCCATGGATAGCCATCGCTGGGCTCCCCCAGGACCACGCCAGGGCTACGTCATCCCGCTGCCCCTGGTCTTAGACAAATAGACAGCTCTGAAAACCAGCCGCGCGCGAAAGCTGGGGGAAAACTGGGAGATCTTTTTATTTTCAGCGGGTGTGTGTGTGTGTGTGTGTGTGTGTGGGTGTGGGGGGGGGGGGGGGGGGTCAGAACGGTTAATATAACCGGATTATATGAATGCAGAACCATAGTGCAGAACCATATGATGGTTTGGGGGAAAGACATATTTCATTTCACGAGGAACTCATCGTGTACATGAAATCCAACCACTGTAACCTCAAAACAGAGACTCCGAGATTGACAGGGTTTTATACTACGCTAGCGGGTGTCTTGTACAGTATGAATGGACAGTTACTGCGTAAGCCCCTCCGGATAGGAGCATCTGCTAAACTCTTGTAATGTAATGTAATATAATGTAGTGTCTGAGGTTTATTGTGTACCTAGTCCATTGTGTTTTCAGCAGAGAGCGGACTTAAGTGGTAGAATAAGCAGCCACCTTCCTGCAGATACAGAGGGATGGACAGTGTGACCGAGAGGGAGGGGGGGCAGGGGGACAGTGGGCCGGGGGGGCTCCGTACAGAACGGGGAAGGGTTCAGCTCTATTATTCCGGGGCTGCAGACAGAGGGTCTGGCGTGGGAGCGGGGCCGTGGGTAATGAGAGAGGTCCAGGTGGAGGAAGCAGAGGCCGCTCTGCCCCGGAGCGACGGCGGTGGCAAGGTGTTTTAACTTAGACTCATTTCAGCGAGACGGACAGCTCAATCTAGGAGATGCTTAGCTGCAGGCCACATCCATTCAGCCTCTCCCCGCCGCCCCTGCCTCCGCAGCGCGCCCGGTGCGAGTCACAATCATCTATTTAAAAACCGTCCTGCTCCCTTTATCACCACATAATATAGCGCTCACCTCCCCGCTGCCTGATCCAATCAGCACGCCTCTTTAACCCCCTGCCGGGAGCCGGGGGAGGAACCTTCAGCCAGCTTCCTGTCAGCTCAGGGACTGTGAAGAGTGATGCGCTGGCACTGGGGCCCTGGGAGGGGCGCTGCTGACGTGGGCGTTTCCGCTCAAACCCTCGGAAATAAGGGTACGGAAAGTGCTTAAAAAGGTGCAAATGTTTGTCGCTGGGGAACTTGTACCTATAGCTTGGAAGACGTACCCATAGAGAACGTTATTGCACTTCCAGGCTAAATCTGAGGAAATCTTGATTCTTGAAGAACAGAAATGTGCCTCCACTGTCACTGTGTGTCTGAGAGTGCAGCGTGTCCGCAGGTCCAGTCCCGCTCTCCCCCTCCTTAGGCCTGGCTGGGTGGACCGTGTCGGGGACCCCCACCCGAGACCCCGCTTCTCCCAGGTGTGTGAGGGGAAAGGGTGGGGTGGATGCTCACACACTGGCTGCTGTTTTAGTCATTAAACGTTGGCACATTACAAACAGAATGCACGTTTTATTGACCAAGCTTTCTCTTCAGTTTCAAAATACATGTGTTTATTGTAACGCAACTCGTTTCTAAAAGAGATTCTGTTTCTGAAAATTGAGTTTATTCTCCTTCCAGGACAATGCACGTCACTCCAATTTTGTGTGACTCCGCTCGATTGAGGATAGATTCTCCTCGATTTTTAAAAATAAATGCTGTCTCATCGTTGTGAGTGATCTCCTAACTCAGCGTGACCTGTAAGGCGGCGTTTCATGTATATCAGGACTAATAGGCTGCAGTGAATGAGCTGACAGCGCATTGTTTCACACGCTGTAACCACAACAGAGGAGGTGTGATCCAGACGGGGCATTGAAGCAGCTCTGATGAAGGGAATCTCTCGCCACGCAATCTTGAAAAGGTGAAGAACAAACAGCGATTGCCTCGAAAAGCAGAACTAATGGTGTTTACCCTCTTCTGCCGTAACCTTGCTCTCGAGGTGCTGTTCCAGATCTGTGCCACAGCACCACCTGCCCCAGACACCCATAACCTCTCCTGGGCCGTTTCCCTGTTCCTCTGGTCTAGACCCACAGCACCACCTACCCCAGACACCCATAACCTCTCCTGGGCCGTTTCCCTGTTCCTCTGGTCTCCACTGTCTCCCCTCTCTCTACACTCTCCATTGCTGTCACAAACACAAACTTAACAATTTTGTTCAATCAATCAATAAATTAAATAAACTCTCATACATACACGTGTGCACACGCACACGCCCACATGCACACACACATATGTGCACATACACACACATGCACACACACATATGTGCACATACACACACAGGCGCACATACACACGCACACACTCATCGACACACACACACACACGTACACACACATATGCACACGCACACACACACACGTACACGTACACGCACACACACACACTCATACCGTCTCTTGCACAGATAAAAAGTATTGACTGTAATAAAAGTCCGGACAATTAAAAGTGTGGTTCCACACAGTGTAATTACTAGTTTACTATTGATTTAGCGCCGTTGGTCGATGGGGCCTGTGCTGTCGGGGAGACAGGACTGAGGAGCGTATTGACACCTCCGTGGGCCTTTTAGCCCGCTCGTGTAGCCGATACGCTGGCACTTTGTTGCTATCTGTTCGAGCTCTGAGAATTGACATATGCTGCTCCCTCACTCCCTCGCTCGTAACGTGTCTCATTGTGCAGGGACAGGGCCTGTCGGCGAGCTGTCGTTTGTCTCTCCGGCTTCAAAGGGCGCGCGCCGGTGACCTTGAGATGACTTTGTCAGGAACGCTAACTTCGTGTTTGCTCTTACGGCACCGAGTGTTTTTCCACCCCGCCATTACTCATTTGATCAAAAAAAAAATAATAAAAAAAATGCTGCCGCCTGCCATTTCTCATATTTGCCATCCTATTGACTTAGCGATACTTTGGGCTGGATGTGTTCTTTTTTTTTCCTCCCCCTCGGCGTCTACGTGACGGACACTCGGCGCCCGATGGTGCTCCTCATATTTCTGCCGGATTCCTTTGTGCTCCTGATCCCTCCGTGACAGGCGGCTTTCACCCCCGCGGTTCGGGCCTTTTGTTTGCGCCTCTCCGCTAACGTCGTCAAACAGCGCGCCCCGCCCCGACACTATCTGTCCTGACCCTACCTTTCGCCCCGCGTGTTTGCTCGCCTTTTGTGTCGCGCTGCGTAGCGGGCCAGCATGTGCCAAGATAGCACTCGGGCGGGCGCAGCTCGCGACTTGTCTGGTCTGTTTGCCCACGGAGGCGTTGTTATCTGGCGGGGCCAAAGAACGCAAGGCACCGAGCTGATAGGGACGGGAAGCGCCAAGGACTTTCGGGAGAAAATGGCCGCTCCCCGGTGGCCCAGACGTTAGCCCTTCCCATGGCTGCGCCCCGGCGTGTTACCTGTACGGTGTGTCAATTACGCGGGGTTCAGTGCCCTGCTGTGGATGAATGTAGAATGAAAAAAAAAAAATGAAAAAAAAAAAAGCAATTATGCTAAAAATTAAGTAACCTTACCGGTACAGAACGGACATCTGCGCACCGAGAGACTGAAACGAGCGTGGTGCATTTTCAAAAGCCTTCTGCAAGATTAATAGAACATGTCATATAATATAAACTATCAGGGTAAGCGGTTCATTAGCATCTCTAACCAATCAAATCAGGCTGATGTACAGAGAGTTAAGTGAGGAGAGCTCTGTGGGCAGCCCAGTCTGGCCTGGTGTGGAACACAGTATACGATGGACATACTCCCAGTGAGGTTCGGTATACTGTAGTGTGCGTAGTGGGCAGTGTGATTCTGCGTTGGGGAAGAATGGCGGTTGTGTGATCCGTCTGCCATTTTGTGCTCGACTTCCCTCGGATCACTTGCTACACCATAAATCATTAATCTGAAACTATACGTTCGTAATTCCTCCGCGGTCCCGACGTATGGCGGCTGATGAAAACATTGTGAAACATTGTGAAACTATGTGAATGTGAGTCGTGTAACCTCGCCTTGTTATTCACGGTCCTGTGCCCACATCAGCATGTAACGAGGTAAATAGCAACCCTGTGGTATTTAAATAAAATATTAACCATGACCGTGTGGTTTAAAAAATAAAAAAAAGACTTAAAACTACATTTATGAATTATTAAAAAAATAAGGAACATGTCGGACATCAAAATTTAAGCTTTTGGTTGTAATTTCTTCCATTCACTCTCACTTGATGTAGGTTTAAAACATACTATTAGCCAATTTAATCCAATTCTCCCAGCTTTCAGAGCGCTCCAGTGGAACAGATTACACCTAATATTAAACATATGGCCTTGCTTGCTGTAGAAACACCAGCACAGCTTTCAGGAGCTGTTGGAGACAAATATCTTACATCTCGTGTCTGCTCCGACGTCGTCAAATTTATTCCCTCCGACGCAAGCGCTGATAATGAGGAAACAGGCAGCAAATTAAACGTCAGGATTGATTACTGCATTGATGCCTTTTCATTTGTTAATAACTCATTACCAGCATCTGTTAATTAATCTAATGCCAAGATGAAAGTTATCTTGAGAAAGAGGCAATGGGGAGATGTGATCAAAGGGTACTTTCATATTCATATTAATGTCTATTTATTATTTATTATTTGTAATTCGTTTTAGAATGAATTAAGCACAGCTGTAATTTAGCGTTGAAAACAGAGTTTAGGCTGAAAACTTTTTTCTGGGCCGTGTCCTCCTCTTTAATGAAGTTGTGCTGATTATTATACTGAATGACAGCAGGTACTCTACTATTGCTGATGTGTTTACAAATATTCATTTAACAGTTATTACACACACACGCACACACGCACACACACACACACACACAGACACACACACACACACATAAATGCAAGCGCATACACACACATACACGCATGCACACGCACACATACACATGCACACACACATGCACGCACACACAGACATGCATACTCACACACACACACTCATAGACGCACACACAGATGCACGCACACACACAAACACACACACACAGTTGCCAAGAGCAGGTAACTGCTGCCCAATTTTCTGTGTTCTAGCCTGTGAGAAGCCATCAGTCATGGGTGTCCTGATGAATCGCCACATCATTTGCGCTGTGTCCTGGGGGCTCAGCAGACACTGATATTGTTCTCTGCCAGGGTAAATAACGATATTTGTCCCAGTTGTTTATGTTGCTAATTAGATTGATGCTTTCACTCGGAACTTTGGCTGCGTTTGCGCACTCTCTAATCTATGGCTCCCTGTTCTCTCCCGTGAGCGCTGTTCTGAAAGATGTCTGTAGCACTGGGGATGTCTGTGTCTGAGTGTGGCTCTGTTCTGAAAGATGTCTGTAGCACTGGGGATGTCTGTGTCTGAGTGTGGCTCTGTTCTGAAAGATGTCTGTAGCACTGGGGATGTCTGTGTCTGAGTGTGGCTCTGTTCTGAAAGATGTCTGTAGCACTGGGGACGTCTGTGTCTGAGTGTGGCTCTGTTCTGAAAGATGTCTGTAGCACTGGGGATGTCTGTGTCTGAGTGTGGCTCTGTTCTGAAAGATGTCTGTAGCACTGGGGATGTCTGTGGCTGAGTGTGGCTCTGTTCTGAAAGATGTCTGTAGCACTGGGGATGTCTGTGGCTGAGTGTGGCTCTGTTCTGAAAGATGTCTGTAGCACTGGGGACGTATGTGTCTGAGTGTGGCTCTGTTCTGAAAGATGTCTGTAGCACTGGGGACGTATGTGTCTGAGTGTGGTTCTCTCCTGTGAAAGATGTCTGTAGCACTGGGGATGTCTGAGTTGAGTGGTGTTGGGAGGTCACCTGAGTGATGCTGACAGGTGTACCAGGGAGGCATTGGTTGCCAGGCTGAGGGGAAAGTTTTGGCCAGGCTCAGGCCTCTAGTGCCCATACTGCCCGCTCATTTCCCTGATTCTCATCTGCAGAGAGTGTGCCTTTACCATCCCCACCAGCGTTCTGTCATTTCAAAATAATATCACAAGAGAACAGAAACAGGAACAGAATACTCACTTTGCTTGCCTATTCTGAATGTGTGTGTGTGTGTGTGTGTGTGTGTGTTTTTGTGTGTGAGTGTTTGTATGTCTTCTGATAACAGGAGCATTACAGTATCATGAGAGCATGTAATGTCTTATTAAAGTGTTGGAAAAGGCTCTTGTTAAAGTCATTGTTCATTGTCATTACTGAATTTAAGACATTGTAATCATATGCTGTATTGCAATTTTTTACAATTGCTAACAAAATTTTTCAGTACTGAGTTCACTTTTTCAAATACACGCAGACTGGCACGAAAGTTAATTTCATGCCCAAAATGCACCACAACTAGCAAAACACTGCAGACATGAGTCAGAATGAAATCCTTCTACCAAAACATAAGCACACATTTTCTACCAACAAGAATCCTTTGTGAATCATAGCACAATAATCTAAAAAAACACCGATGTCAGGTGGCATTATAGTCGATGCACTATTTTATGTCATATCGTTGAAGTAGCACATCATTTTGTGCTCTCTAGTTTCTCTGTTGTTGTCGTAATTCATTTTAAGTATTACTTTGTTCTTTGGATGAAATTGTAAGCAATGTATAGATCTTTTTTTAAATTTTTTACTTTCCATTACAAAACAGAATGGCACATCTTTACTGTACGGAAAGTACCACAATATATGCTACAGGGACAATGGTGCTGTAAAGATTTTATTGGCACACAGTAATTACAAATGAAAATGAGAAACCAAAATCCCAATACTCGAATAGAGTAACATTGATGTAGTTTACACTGAAAAAAATACTGGATGTAATGCTGGTTTCATCTACCTGGTCTACTTCATTTGGTCACATTACATTACATTACATTACATTACATTACATGAATGGCATTTGGCAGACGCTCTTATCCAGAGCAACATACAGTTGATTAGACTAAGCAGGAGACAGTCCTCCCCTGGAGCAATGCAGGGTTAAGGGCCTTGCTCAAGGGCCCAATGGCTGTGCTGATCTCATCGTGGCTACACCGGGGATCGAACCACCGACCTTGCGTGTCCCAGTCATTTACCTTAACCACTACGCTACAGGCCGCCCCCAAAACTCTGAGCATGCCTGATCCATCCCTGGCAATCATCAGCCTACACGCCCAGGTGTCCGGCATACGTCCTCAATGTTGAATGGCACCTCAGATTCTTGGTCCTCTCCTTCTCCCTCTCCATCGTCCCGCCATTAGTCCTCCTCCCTTCTTCACCCACTGTTCTCTTTCTTGCCGGGTCCATCCTGAACAAAACCTTTCCAGAAACGAACCTGACGTTCCCTCACCACCTGGGCAGGTCTGAACTGAATCAGGTGTGATTGTTCTGTTCAATCACCGAATCACAATCACAAGCACAATCTGCATCGACTTCAATCAGCACTTTTCACGACTATTATAAAATGCAGTTTCTGTAACTGTTATGTTAACATTTTTAAGGTTTCGAATGCATTTCAACATAGTATGTGGGGCTTAGCAAAATGCAGTCCACTTCAATTTTAGCCCATGTAGGTTTTGAACTTGGCGTATTGTAAATTGGGCTGGATACATTTTTGGAAAACTGTGTCCGTTGAATCCGTTTTTTGTCAAAGCGATGAAAAACTGATCCCTATAAGAGTGCTGTCGTACTAACTGTCTGACAAATTTTGGAAAAGTAACCTGGTTTAAAAAAAAAATCTTTTTAGCAATTTAGCAAAAAAAAAAAAAAAAAAGTTTAATTCTCATTCTCTCCTCTCCTAAATGGACTATTTATATCATTTGACCCAGACCTACTGCTCAAGCGCAACAAGCGTGTCTTTTCTTTGGTGATGGGGGGAAATGGGGAGCATTTAGAGATGTGCTTTACAGGGATGATTTTACTGTGCTTATCAGCACAGGGATGCATTCATTAATCTTCTGGGAATTTGCCCGTGAATATTGAGTGCTGCTCCCTATCAGTAAATCTGTCCAACTTCAAATTATGTTTCAATCTGTCCACACTCAAAAATGTACTACGTCATATATTATATTTTGTAGCATATAAATTAAGTATACACTCAGTGAGCACTTCATTTGGTATTTATTGAACTTATTTTTATTTTTTTTATTTTCTGCTGCTGTAGCCTATCCAGTTAGAGGTTTGATGCGTTTTGTGCTCAGAGATGCTCTTCTGCATACCACTGTTGTAATGTGTGGTTATTTGCGTTACTGTCGCCTTCCTGTCAGCTTTGACCAGTCTGGCCCTTCACTGACCTCTCTCATTAACAAGGCGTTTCTGCACTGTTTTCTGCACCATTCTCTGCAAACTCTAGACAGTGTTGTGCGTGAAAATCTCAGGAGATCAGCCGTTCCTGAGATACTCAAACCAGCCTGTCTGGCACCAACAACTATTCCAAAATCACTTAGATTGCATTTCTTCTGACATTTGGTCTGAACAACAACTGAACCTCTTGTCCACGTCTGCATGCTTTTATGCATTTAGTTGCTGCCACATGATTGGCTGATTAAATATTTGCATTAACAAGCTAGTAATGTACATGTCTACCTAATAAATTGCTCACTGAGTGTATATTAAAATGGCTTATAAATATCTGGCATTTTTATGGACTTAGAAAAAATCATATTAATGCCCCATATGTTACAATGAACACTGTTTATCGCCTAGGGAAACCCAAACTGTAATGTCTACTTTTGAGTTTCTCTGGTAAATTCTAATGAAAATGGAATGATTACATTTATTTACAGTGTGCAGAAAATTTCGCGTTCCTCAAAGTGCCATCTGTCAGTAATAGAAACATATCATAGCTGTTTCTTCGCTGTTTTGAAAAATGTAAATATCTCTCATACATAATAATGCATTATTAAAATTTAAAAATACTTGCATTACTTAGGAATTTAAAAATACTTTTCTTTATTACTTGTAACAATATAAATTCAATATACAGTATGAATTAGTATGACCAGTATAATATAATTCCAAAAATTTTCTACATTAAAAAACAGCCAATAGGACAATGGCATACCTGCCCTCCAGGCATTGTGGGGGATATATCTGTGTAAAATATCTATTCTCTGTCTACTGTAATGTCAGTAATTCTCCTGCAGTTTAAATAGGCTCCTGCAGAATAAGAAATGTTGGAGATTATGTAGAGGTAACATTTCAATCTCTCTTAATTTATTTTAACACGGCTTTATATAAAAAACATTTATAGGAAATAGAATAGTTATATTCCCGTCCTCACAATATTTCCTTATGTTTGCGCAGAATGCCCAATTTTCATATTTTACTGTATTTGAGATATATAAAGACTTTTAATTAACTAGACATTGAATTCCTTCAGCAGGAATAACAATCTATTATCGTTAGGATCTCACTATTCATCATGTCCTTTGACTGTGCTCGGGGTTGAGTGCTGTCGATAATCCACCCTTTCGTACTTACATACTCACGTGCTGACTTGCATACTTTTCATAGTTCAGCCTTCTGCGTGCTGTCACTGTTCCATTACCAGTGATTAATGTCTTTGGATTTTCTTCCTTTGTTGATAGTAAGTAGCCGTGTCCTGGATTTGGGGCAGGATGAGGTCACGGCCGGTGGTGCATTAAGTTTCTGTCGTTATCTCTGTGACAATGCCTGGCTCCTTAGTCACCGTTTCCTCTGCCTACGTACAGCGCCTCTGTCCTCAGTCAGACTCCTGGAGCTCCCGGGGGAAGTGACATCGCTGTCTTCCCTACTGGCCCCACCTGCTGCCGCTCTCAATGATGCAACGTCCTGTAAGACGGGTCACGTGACCGGTCGGTGGATGTGCCCTTCTCCCGGGCGCACTGTGGACCCGGAGAACGGCTCTCAGTCCAAACTCCTGAGTCTCTCTGCTTACTCTTAACCTTCAGCACAAACAGGACTTATATCTGTGCAAGATAGTGGCGGGCCTGGGTTTCTGCGTTACGTTCGACATTACTAGCAGCTGCAGTAATAGGCATTCGCTGAAACAACAGCACCGATGTTAAGTGTTTTGCTTCGCTGTGCCAGAGGTTAAAAATAGGACGGGGGTGGTGGGGGTGATGGGTGGGGGAGGGGTAGGGGGGGGAGAGGGGGGCATAAGTATAAATACCCCCTGCTGGCCGGTGGTAACAATGCAGCGGGGTGAGAGGGGAGGAGGGGGGGGGTGAAAGGGCTTTCGGGACTCCCGCTGGTTCTGGAGAGGCGGGTGTGTTTTAGAGAAGAGGAGGGGGGGGCGCGGAGGTCCCGTCGGCCGGCTGAGCGGATCGCGGCGGTAACGGGCGGTGGGGGCGGGGCTTCTTCCCCCCCCCCTCCGCATGATGGATCGCCGTCGTGTCGGCGAAGCCCCTACACCCCCCGTCTGAGCCCTGCTGCCCTCTGCGCCGAAACTCTCACGCCCCGGTGCACCCCCCTCCAGGGCCAGGAGCGCTCCCTCTGCCCCTCTGCCTGATTTAGGGAGCGCCGCCCCAGACGTTCCGCGCAGAGAGGCTTCACCTCGTGTCTCCCGCGTCCGCGAGGTGCGAGGTACTCGCGTGCGATCGACGTCGCGCTGGCTTCCAGCGCTCCAGCTGCTCTCCGTGTTTGTGTTTATTTTCTCAGATCCTGGCAGGATTGCCAGTCTGTGTTGTAGAAATTTGATCGCTCCAAAAATAAGCTGATGGTGATTTTTTTTTTTTTTTTTTTCCTGTTCCATTTCTGATGTTATTGCTGTTGTATTATTATTATTATTATTATTCTTATTATTAAGCCCCCCCCACCCCCTCCCCTCCTCACTTTAATTCTGGTTTATTGAAATTCTCACCTAAAAGTAAGCCTGGGGGATTTGCATGTGTGGTGCAATTTAAGAGCGGATTTACACTCCTTCGGCCGGGCACTGCAAGACACCAATCCTCCCCTCTCTTCCCCCTCTCCTCCCCTCTCTCCTCCCTCTCTCTCTCCGGCCCCCTCGTCCACCCACTCTGGGACAGCGGCGCTGCTAATTCTGCCTTATCGGCAGAGTAATTTAGCTAGCCCAGCTTGGGTTTCTGTCGCCGACCACCAGACCTTTTGTCCCACACAGCTGTAGTGGAGATAAACCCTCGGACAGAACAATGTCTGGCTGACCTCTACAGCCGAAATCTCACTCGTTTCCCTCAAAACTAATTTCTGGGCCCGGGGCCGGGGCTGCCGCCGCAGCGGAGGGCCGAAAAGGCAGTTTGGAGCAGGTTGAGTGAGCAGGAGAGGGACGGGGAGGGGATTAAGATTCCTGCCTGGTCCCAGCTCTGTTTCCCCTGCCACTCAGGGCCTTTCAGTGCTCGCTGCTGCGCTGTGAGCCCCGCGTTCGGTCGCCTTGTCCCCGAGAAGGACGCACAACGCAGTCCTCCATTAAACACCGACGGCCTCTTCCCCTGAAATAAGTTCAGCCCGGCGGAGACGTCGGTGTCCCGTCTTTGGGGGGGGGGTTCTCGTTGTCGAGAGAGAGAGGGGACCGTGACCCGGAGCGGGGTCTTAAAAAGCAGGGACGCGTCCCGAATCGCGCGGCGCTACCTCAGAGGGCGGGGCGGACGGGGGAGCGCCGTGTTTTAGGGGGATGTCCGCATCCCGCTGCCCGATGATTATCCCGTCCCAGTGCTCACTGACGGACAGGCTCTGTGGAAAGTCTGTGTAGGTCGTTCCCTGAAGCGGGCGCTGAGGAAGGAGCGTTTGGGAGGGGCGTGTGGGGCACGGGGAAAGGGGGTCAGGCAGGCAGGAGAAACGCATTAAAAGCTCCATTTTGCACACTGTCATCCTTCAAGTTGATGAGCACTTAAAGATGTAAATCCAAAATCCCACTGTCCATCAGTCTCCCCGTCAAAAGCGCTTGAAGGGGACAGGCAGGAGAGGCCGGGGGGGGTGGGGGGGGGTGGGGGGTCCTGAATGAGGCGGCTGAAGTGCCTGCCGGGTCCTGAGCCGCCCCACTCCAGCCTTGTCAGGGTCGCCCTTGAGCCTGCCTGTTCCCCAGGGTTCCCAGGGAGATGAGAACCGTGGAGAAGCGCTGAGGGATTAACTTTTCACATGGCTGGGAGTCCCGCTCCTGAAAGGAGCTGACAGCCAAACAGCTTTATTAAAAAACAGACAGAGGACGAGGGGAAACGGGGCGCAGAGGAGGGGACATTCTTCACATGATGGCTCTGAGAGAGGATTTTGGGTATAGAGTGTCTTTGGGGTTTAAGAAAGCCTTCTTCGCTTAGAATGACCAAATTGTTCCCCCCCCCCCACCCGCCTCTCCCCCTCCTCCCCTCCCCCCATCCACCCACCCACACTGTCCCTGTTCAGCTGCCAGAAGGCCCAATCCCCACTGGAGAAATGTGCTTGAGGTGCTGTGGGGCGGGGGGGGGGCGGGGGGGGGCGGGGGAATAACTGGGTCATTCATGTGACACTCGAGGACATCGGTGCCCTTTCCCTGACTGGACGCCTGTGTGGGAGCCATTTTGAGCGACGGGAGATCGAGATTTGTAATTACCCAGAATGCACTGTATCTGCAATCTCCTGAGACCCTGGGTCCTCAAACATGGACATTACAGTTTGGGCTTCCCTGTGCGATAAACAGTGTTCATTTTAACATATGGGACATTGAATTAAAATATATACACTCACTGCAGCATGTTTTTGTCATCCAAGGCACTTATGTCACAAAAATGTAAAATACTTCAACTTTTTTTTCCTCTTGGGTCAGAGGATAAGTCATTATCTTCTGCATAATCCCCCACAGCTGTGCTGGAGCAATTTTTCAATGGGGAAAAAAAAAAAAAAATTAATATGTTATTTATTCCTTTTTAATGTGCATTTTAACAGTATGTATGTACCTGCTGGCCCTGGCTGTGTGAGGAGGTCAGTGTGACAGAGAGGGGCAGGGCCGGTCATACGACACTGGCTGCGTGGAGCGGGGCCAGCCCTGGGAGGGTCTGTGGGGATGAGGCGGGGGCCAGGCGAGGCCCAGGCTGCGGCCTGCTCTGGCTGGTGAGAGTGCAGCGGCAGAGCGGCCCTGGGAGGGTCTGTGGGAATGAGGCGGGGGCCAGGCGAGGCCCAGGCTGCGGCCTGCTCTGGCTGGTGAGAGCGCAGCGGCAGAGCGGCCCTGGGAGGGTCTGTGGGGAGGCGGGGGGCAGGCGAGGCCCAGGCTGCGGCCCGCTCTGGCTGGTGAGAGTGCAGCGGCAGAGCGGCCCTGGGAGGGTCTGTGGGAATGAGGCGGGGGCCAGGCGGGGGGCAGGCGAGGCCCAAGCTGCGGCCTGTTCTGGCTGGTGAGAGCGCAGCGGCAGAGCGGCCCTGGGAGAAAACACAGCTTCAGCGCTGGATGCCATCGCAGGATGGCGGAGCGGAGCGGAGAGCTCGTAAAAACATCTCCCTGCACCGCTCACACAGCCCCATGTACTGCACCAGCACACAGCGCCCAGGCACTGACGTTACGTTTAACCTGCAGTCTGGTGCACTTCACCGTGCAATACTGTGTACAGTATGTTGCTCAGTTAGAACAAAATGTCATTGTCTTCCGGGCTTTTTTTTGTTTTGTTCTTATTAACATTCATTTGGTTATAAGGTTTAATACTTTTCAAACTCCCTGAACTTTTAGAATTCAATTTTTTTTTTATCTCACAGAATGAAGTTGAAGCCTGGATGAATAATGGCTACAGTAGTTTAAGTCACACAATATGGAGATAACGTAGGTTAATAATGTTTTGAATATACATTTTGTGGTCATTTAGGCAGTGTCTTCGATGCTTAATGGCGTGATTTGTTCAATAAAAAACTTCATATTACCAGGATTTATTTAACTTTATTAGCATGCTATTTTTTTCACAATGCAGTCACTGCTACAATAACTGCATTGTAACAAGAGTTAAGTGCTCTGAAAAGAAATCGGGCTGGGGGGGGTGGGGTGGGGGTGTTAGGATGGGGGGGGGGGGGGTTCCTCTTGGCTTCCTCAGCTTCCTGTTCTGATGAATTAGCTGTCAATTTGCGTTAGCGAGAAAAATCAAAACAAATGGTGGACGTGGGGGTTCTATTGACTTTCTCAGCGAGTGGATCAGGAAGCCGGCCTGGCCGCGCACGCCCCTCCACCCGCCCCTCCACCCGCCCCTCCACCCGCCCCTCACCAAGCCACCGCGGCCAAGCGCCCGGGTCAGCGAAGGTATCAGGGAGTCCTGTTTCTGTGCGTCTGCCTCTGTGTGTCTGTGTGTGTGAGTGTGTGAGTGTGTGTGTGTGTCTGTGTGTGTGTGTGTGTGTGTGTGTGTGTCTGTGTCTGTGTGTGTGTGTGAGTGTGTGTGTCTGAGTGTGTCTGAGTGTGTGTGTGTGTGTGTGTGTGTGTCTGAGTGTGTGTGTGTCTGTGTCTGTGTGTGTGTGTGTGTGTGTGTGAGTGTGAGTGTATGTGTATGTGTACTTTTGACATTGTGTGGGTAATTACAGTCCGTTCCCTGTTCATTTCACACAAATCACGGAGAAAAGTTGCCGTTCCGTGGAGGAGAGGGGAAAGTCATACGGATCTATTTTTGAGTCCGGCGGTGTGAGGGAGATATCGATTGTTCTGTTGGCCGAAACGAAGTGCGTCTCCTCCGCCCCTCGCTCATTAGCGGAGCGTTTTACATTTTAGCGCATTTCTCGTGGAGACAAAGCGGTCGGTCGTAACGGTGTTGGTGCTTTCCTGTTGATTGTGTCAGATCGGGCTGCATGTAGCTGGTTTGCTTGATGGCATTTTGTGTTTGTTTAGCCTAATGTACTCTCCACATTACTGGATACCAGGCAATAGGACCTTGGCAACTGTAGTGAGGTGGGTGGCACTGCTGAGAAAAACAGCTGTGTGTTGAAACAGCTGGTAGCTGGTTGACCAGTTCAGACCAGTTCAACATGGTTTGACCAGCTCGAGCTAGGTTTCGAAACAGCTGGTAGCTGGTTGACCAGTTCACACAAGCTCAACATGGTTTGACCAGCTCAAGCTGTGTTTCGAAACAGCTGGTTGCTGGTTGACTAGTTCAGACCAGCTCAACATGGTTTGACCAGCTGAAGTTATGTTTTGAAGCGGCTGGTAGCTGGTACTTTAGCTGGATTTTTCACCGGGGGGAGGGCTGGATTTTTGAGCTGAAGCTTGGATGCCTCTGCAGTTCTGCTGTTACCTTGTTTACAGTCAGGTTTCACCACAAAACTCTTATCCCACCCCCCCGCCCCCGCGTAGGGAAATCACATTTCTCAGATAAGAGGTCTCACTGTCGCTTCCTGTCACCGGATCCCGCCCTCGGAAACACGGACACGGTGGCTGAACCGGCGCGGGGGACAGTTGATCTTTCGCCCGTGCGTCTGCGATAGCGGCCTGACCCCAGAACCGCCGCCCGCGATTACTGATCACAGCGCGACTCCGACCGGGCCCAGTCACCTGCTCTTTACCCAGAAGCCTCTGCGTTTCACAGGCCTTCGGGGCCTGAGTCGAACACTGAACCCGCGCATATGCAGCGGGGTTAGCTCCGCTAGTTCGCCAGTAAGCACGGTGAACTGCAGTGAAAGGGAAGGCTTGTAGCAGGTTTCCCACGACAACACTCTGTGATGACGTAACCCTCAAATTCAAAAGAACGTCGTTGCCCTTGGCTAGGGGCAAGATTGTCTTCAGCCGACCGGTAATGCGTTCGTTCGTCCCTTGATCAAGGCCCTTAACCCTGCATTGCTCCAGGGGAGGATTGTCTCCTGCTTAGTCTAATCAACTGTACGTCGCTCTGGATAAGAGCGTCTGCCAAATGGCAATAATGTAATGTAATGTAAAGGCAGTTTCTCACCCGTTACACTGAAACGAGTGCTGGGGGGTTTGGAGAAATGCGGTTGATTTAGCTTTGTCTTGAGGGGCGGATTTGCCCGTTGAGCCTGGCGCGTGAGACCATTCATTTCCCCCCACGCGCGCGGCAGTCCTGCTCTGGCAAGCGGACGCCCTGATTGTTGTAATAACAATACCTCGACCTGCAAAGCAGGAGGCCTTCGGGAAGAAAAGGACTGCCATATTAACAGTTGCACAGGCAGAAAGCGAGGGTTGGGGGGCGGTGGGGAGGGGTGAGGAGGTTGTTCTGGAGTCAGGAAAAGAGAATTAGAAAGATGTGGGAAAGTAGATGTAGTGGAACTGGGTGCAGCACTGGACTAATTAGAGAGTGTGGGGAGACTCACTCAGTCCATCCAACCTCCCTCTCTCTCCTTCTCTCTGTCTCTCTCCCTCTCTCTCTCTCTGCCTCTCTCTCTCTCTCTCTCTATGTCCCCCTTACACATGCACATCCACACATAATCACACATCTATATTCTACCCAAAAATGTCTTCCTTTTGACACACTTGTACACACACACATGCATGTCTCACCCAGATTGACATGCATCCACATTCAGATAATCATTTGCAGAAACATACATCGCAAACACAAATAATGCATTCAGAAAGACACATACTGTATGCATCAATACATGGACCTGCACACACACCACACATACACACACACACACCACATCGCACACACAGGCACACGCACACACACACTCGCACACACAGGGAGAATCTAGCTTATCCCCAGCGGCGGAGATAGCTGGTGAATGAGCAGAGTCAGGGGGACAGGCTCAGGGCTGGAGACGTGGAGGGGAAAGGAGAGTTAGGGCCCAGTCTAAGCCTGAATTCAGCAGACTATTCAGGGCCGCTGAAAGGCCTGCAAGCCTGCCTTTCTCCCCCACTAAATTGGGAGGAAATCTGGCTATTGTGGTGTGTTTTGAAGTGGCTGGGTGTTTTTGTGAGGTGCTTACCTATAGATGAGGGCTGAGACAATGGAAGTGGATGTACAAGGGTCAGAGCTCAGCCCAGGGACCCCAGACAGGGGGAGAGGGGGAAGGATGCTTTCTGCCAACACCACGATGCCTAAAACCCATAAAGCGCTCTCTGGCACTTCACTTAATTCATTTTCATCCATTTTTTTTACGTGGTTATCTTCACTAATATGAACCTCACCAGTATGTTTAGCACTTTTTTTGGGGGGGGGGAATGAAAGCTGGTGTCTCCATCTGTAAGTAAAAGTGAAGCTGCTCCATCAGGCTTCTGTGGTTTCGTTGAGAGAAGGCCGTGAAGAGCATTAGGTCCTGGGAGGTGTGGCTCCGGGGTGAACAGTAAGCGGGCGAAGACCCATCTCCCTTTAAAACCCGGCCCGAGGACCCACGCTCTTTCTGCTCGTCTCCTGCACAATGCCATCCCTCCTTTTCTCCTGCAGTTGTTGTGAGGAAGCAGAGGCAGAGGAAGTGACGGCTTTGGCTAATTTGAACACCATTTGCCCCTCAATGAAAACCCATCAAGACTAAAGCAGTGCCGCTAACCAATTGACCTTATTCAGTGGAGGAATGATACGCTGGGAAAGGGGCCAGGTTCGCTGGGCTTCAGAAAAGAGCAAATTGGACGCAAGCTTTGTTCTCCTTTCTCCCAATTTCCCCTTCTTCCCTCTCCCCTCTCCCCCTGTTCCCGGGC